>NW_026634199.1:175456-186695 GCF_024868665.1 Triplophysa rosa
AGTAACTGTAATTAAATTACAGAAAAAATAAGAGTAATCCCTTACTTTACCTTTTCAAGTGAAAAGTAATTAAATTACAGTAACTAATTACTTAGTAACTAGTTACACCTAACACTGGCTTGTATGAGCTCGTTGGACACTGGAGAGCACCGGGTTGCTGCTTTTGACACAGCGCTGTTAAATAGTTAAATTAACAATGGCGCAAACAAGTGTCTCATGTGCGTTTCGGGTTAAAGAATGTGTTTCTTAATGTGAAAGCTAAAAACCAACAGACTGATGAAAATGAGTGACATTTTCTCAATATGCGACGTACGGGACAAGGGGTGAAAATAATGTGCGGTACAACGCAAAGCGGTACGGGTGGTCCCCCTTCCATCACGGGTCCCCTAACATGGAATTCACCATGATGTTTCTACAGTAGCCCTAAATGGACAAACTGCTCTACAGAGCTCGTTTCGTAAATATGCTTTCTCCTTCAGCAAAAAAGAGAAAACGTGATGACATGTTTGTCCTGTGTCAGTTGCCGTAGTTCTTCGAAAGGGAGGAGTGAGCCGTTGGTTGTAATTCGCAATCTCACCACTAGATGCCACCTCATTGCTCCTTTAAAGGTATGGCTACTCTCATAATGCTCCCTTCTGCTTAAATTTCTGTGAATATGCATTTTAATTATGTTACACATATTGATAGCTTGAGATGACATGCATGACAAGAAACCCTCTAACAATAAGGCAGACAATTCTGGTCACTTTTATGCAATTTAATAAATGTAACAGAGACTCTTTCCAGGCTCAGTCTTTTTATTGACACAGCAATTTGTGAAAAGACTATAACACACTGAAAGACTAAGAGTAAAGACTTTTGTTGATGGTTTAATAAGGCCCTTTCAAGATAATCTTTATAATTACACAGACATAGATAACAACAGTTTTGTTTCTTTGATTTTGTGTCCAAATATTTTTATGGATTATTCTTTTCATCAGGGGACAGTGTTGCACTGTTGAATACTGATAGAAAGCCTGAGCTCATATCTGTGACAAGGCAAGTTCTCAAGCAGTTCTCTTAATTCATTCAGCAGTATATCCGAATTACCGCTTTAGTTACATCTTCACTACAACAGAAATTACCTGTAAACTTTTCACTAACCTGCAACCTGTCTGGAACTTAAATACAGATATAAACATTGTCTGCCAAGCTACAAATAACAATAATAAATTAATTAATAAAAATACAAAAATGAAATGCTAGATACAGGGAGCTTAAACTAAGATCACTGGTACCTATGAACAACAACAGCATTAATCACCATCAATATTAACCTAAGAGCTTTGATTGGAAACACAGAGCTAATTGCATGGTACCAATTTCAGTGATCTGACTCGTAACATTAAACACGAACTGTTCCTGTGTTAATTGAGTTCTGAGAGGACATGCTTTTAAAAACAAAGTATTTTACAAATTGCCAAATCTGAACCACTGTAGTACAACTGACGGTTCAAGCTATGGTTGGTAACTACAACATATGGCTACAAAAATTTGGTTTTACTTTATTTTAGTGCCTGTGTTACAGTGTAATTATACATTTAAGTACTGAGTAATAATAATTAACTACATGTACTTACTATAGTGTTTAGGATCAGGGTGTGGTTTAGGGGTAGTTACATGTAATTATGCACAATGTACAGCAAATATTATATTAAATACATGTAACGTGTAATAAGGGCACTGTAAAATAAAGTGCTATCAACATTTTTTATATTTATTTAAAACATGCAAGATAAAATCCATTTGAAGCAACGTATGAATCTTGTGTGTTTATGTAGTAGATGTTTGTCAATGGTCAATTAAGGGCTTGTAAGAGTTATCATTTTTCACTGTTTGCTTTTTACAACACATAGCAGCATAGTATGGAGCTTTGGACTGTAAAATCTTATTTTAGTGCCATCAGGCGAAGTTGCCATGATGTCATTTTCATGCAACTCAATAATGATAAGTCACATGGCATTTATGGCTCGATTAAATAGCCCTAAAAAACTCCTTAGTGCCCATAGGATGGCGGATTAAAAAAAAAAACTTCTGGGGAACAATAAAGTACACTAATGTTCATCAGGTTCAACCCGATTTCTCTCAAAAGCCCTGAAGAATTGCTAATTGTGGACATGGCACCTGATACTTTGTTTCTGTCTACCTCTTTATCTTCATTAACTGCTTATTGACACACGTGCTTTACCATGAAATCTCCTAATCGATTTATTGGGTTCGCTGGAAACACAATTTACACACAATTCAAAGTAAGTGCATGGCCATACTGACCTTAATACTGATTTCAAACATTTATCCTTAAACAAAATCAGTAATGACACAAACAATGCATTAATGAAAACTTATCTCTTGACATCTGAGAGAAAAGTTAAAGTTATATCACACATCCCAACTAGTTTAATCTTTGCACACTTCATAAATAAACAAAAACATGACTTCTTATCCGGTACATATTGAGATTATGATAAACAGCTTTGATCTTTTTCACACAGATAAAGCATTTTACCATAAAATACTTCGATAGGATGATAGCATCCTAGACTCGCAAGTATTTTGATAGGATATCATGCAAGTCTGAGTTCGGTTCATCTAGGGTCACTGACTGTTGTTCCTTATCAGACCTCCGTCCGCTCTGACAGCTGTTTAATTCTCCTCTGATTCAGGACGTTAGATCTTATTGGATTCCAGCATGAGTCTCTCCCGCATGATCTGTCATGAACAATCGCCACTGCAGCCTTGGGGATCATGAATATAGTTAATGACGGTTTCAGATGTTTTAGCGCTTGGAGAATAATGCCTGTGTGTTAACTCATGTAATTAAAACGTTGCATCACTAGACAATTACACAAAGTTTACTCTTTCTTTTCTCAGGCCAAAATCAGAGCCATTATGAGTTTAACTCTAATTACTAAACGCATTTCCTGCTCTGTGGGGTGTGCTGCTCAGGTGAAACCACATAAAGCATGATCGATCTTCCATTTGCCCTTAATTTTTCAGGTTGTTGGTTAAAGGAGGAAAACATTAGACAGCAAAAAGCAATGTAAACGGGAGGATCTCCTAATCACATTTTCATTATAAGAAAGAGGCTCTATGTTCCACTGAGCTACAAAGTGGATATACAAGTGATTGAAATACTACTTGGCATTAAAGTGAAAGTTCACCCAAAAATGAAAATTCTGTCATCATATACTCACCCTCTTGTCATTTCAAACCCGTATGACTTTCTTTCTTCTGCAGCACACACAAAAATATATATATTTTGAAGAATGTTGTTAACTGGCACCCATTCACTTGCATTGGTTTTTTCAATAAAAGTGAATGGGTGCCGCCGCTGTTTGGTTACCAACTTTCTTCAAAATATCTTCTTCTGTGTTCTGCGGTAGATTGAAGGTCATACAGATTTGAAATGACAAGAAAACTATCCCTTTAATTGATCATTGACTGATGAACTTCTACTGCCATGATCGCTAAAAATGCACACAAACACAGGCAGCAATAATGTAAATTTAAAGGGATAGTTCACCCAAAAATGAAAATTCTCTCATCATTTCTTTCACGCACGCACGCACACACACGCACGCACACGCACACACACACAAAAAGACACAAATGAATACAGTAAATTTTGAACAACGTTGGTAGCCAAACAACATTGATTTCCATATGGACACAAACCTATCTTTTGAAGATATTGAAGATTTTGTTTTAATAAATTTGACACTGTGTAACACTAAAGCACAATCTAAAAAGCGTCACCTCCATTCTAGGAATTATAATGAAGATGGATTTAAATGTCAGAGGTGAGACACATGTGGGACTCATACCGGCCAGACAGATTCTTTTTTCAATCCCAGCAACATCATAATTCCCACAACAGTGCTAGAGAGTTTTTAAGGTCGGGTGTAAGCTTCTTTCCACCAATAACGTACATGTTCCACTAATACAAAAATGACATGTACAGGCCTGCACTATTTCTTCTAGATTCACCCGCAACATGCAGGTGCACTATTGCCATGGCAACAGCTGATGCGATCGAGGGCTAATTACATCACTCCAACTTTTGTGTTACAACAGGTCTATTCGAACCATACAGAATGTGTCACAGGTGTAACAGCCGAATAACATTGACTTCCAGGTGTTGATGATCAAAGCACAGGATCAGTGAATAGAAAAACACATGACTGGATCACAAGCTGGCAGCTAGAAAATATCAGGTGCTGTTGCTCAGCAGGGTTTGTATAACGGAGGCCAGCTAGTGAAGAGCTGTGCAGTGTGTAAACCTCACTCCCTGACCAACAGAGACGCTCTAGCGACAGACGCTAGAGACTGCGGTCTTTAGCCTCCTCGTTAGAGCGCCCATCTCCCATCCGGACCGATGCCGGTTCGAGGCCCGCGCAGAGCGGGGCGAGTAGGACCGGTTACATTGGTGCCGTGACCCGGATGGGAGTGAGGTTTAGGGGGGTGAGTGTAACGGAGGCCAGCTAGTGAAGAGGCTGTGCAGTGTGTAAACCTCACTCCCCGACCAACAGAGACGCTCTAGCGACAGACGCTAGAGACTGCGGTCTTTAGCCTCCTCGTTAGAGCGCCCGTCTCCCATCCGGACCGACGCCGGTTCGAGGCCCGCGCAGAGCGGGGCGAGTAGGACCGGTTACATTTGCACCTGATAAAGTTAGGGCGTGTTCATACTTGTAGTTCGGTTTGTTTGGTTCTTTTGGTCCCGACCAAAAAAAAGAAAAAATGAGTTCTGGTTCGCTTAGCATTCACACTGGCATTTTAAAAGCGAACCTAAATATTTCGAACCTAACAGCTTACGTGTAAAGTCGCAACGTGATTGGACAGCTTTTATGATTTATATTTTAAAACGGAACTTGCCGGATATCCAAAACAATGCTGTGTGCTGGGTTATACATGCTCATATGACTGCGCATATGAGGGTATTATTAGCAAGCGGATAACTCGCGAAGACCTCATGAAGTGTTTAAAACGGCACCAGGATTTCCTCCGGTACATGCGCAAGCACATATCTAATAAACACTCCTTTTATATGAACAAATCACTTGATTTTTGGGTCGTATATTGTTATCACTTCCTGGTTTTGGATCGGTTCGATGCCTATGATCCGTGTTGCATTCATATTTCAATCGAACCGCGCCAGAGTTCATTTGAAAGCGGACCTAGACCCATCTTTTCAGCGGTCTTGGTCCGCTTGTTTGGTGCGCACCAGGGTTCGGGTGGCAGCGTTCACACTTACACAAATAAACCGCACTAACAGAGCAATCGCACCAGAGTTCGTTTCAATCGAACCAAACATGGCATATGTGAACACGCTCTAAGCGATGTTTTGATTGGCCCAGGTTCTAATCGATGCAATAAACTCCCTTGCTGGTAGAACATTACTTCGTTCCCTTTAATATCTATGACAGATATTCTTGTGATCCATAATTGCTAAAACCAATAGTGATCGTTTAACTGTTCACGCTTTACTAATCTGCAATGTGTCTTAATATGTTCTAGTTAGTTGGATTAGAATTTTACAGCCCTAACCAAAAATGCCAAGAGGGAGGGAGAGAAACTCTGTTCAAATGTAAAAAAGGCAATCGATGCAGATAAACAACTCCATGTGTTCAAATTTCTCATTTTAAATATATAATGACCCATTCAGACAGAACACAATCTGTTTTACAGAGAACATTACAGAGCAGTGGAGGGATCTTTATTTTTGCCTTTTCCTGCCTTGCCAGGCTGGAGATTTTTTTACCGCATTTATGTAATTCTCCAAAGTGGCGGCACGCACACTTGGCATGTGATGTGACTTCAAGCTCACAACGATAAAACATTCATGTTCCACATCCTCTTAGCTGGGTTACAGGCAAGCTGCTCACAAATTCATTACAGAATTATTGTGCTTTGGAAATCCTTTGGAAAATTTGGAGTATTCTAAATCTTTCTGCTATTAAATGCTGTATAGTGTCAAATGTTTTTGTTTTAACATCTGACAGAGGGCTTGTTTGTCAGGACAGTTTAAAATACTCCTTCATCCTTGCTGTCAATTAACGCTTTTCTAAATTAAAATGAACTCTGAATACGGCATACTCCTAGATATGTCTTTGCTTTTTGTTTCATATACAATATGACACGTCTCACAACATTCAATTTTTTTTTAAAGGATTCATGAATGTCAGGTTTAATGTTTCTTACGAGACAGGAATCACTCTGTATGATATTAGAAAATATCAAATACAGGTCAATGCAAAGACAAGCTTGACTATATTATTTCACATGTCCTTATTTTTCAGATTGATAGATACGTTGCTCTGCGTAAGTTATAAACAACATACAGTAAAGTTTCAGTATAGTGCATTAATATATACAAGCATATAGATCCTGCTGTGTCAAAGTCTGTAATGCAGCAACATTGTTAGCACTGTTATGATTTCAGCAAAGTTTTAGAAAGAATGCAGCTTATACCAGATGCAGATTGAACACTTTATCAGCCACCTCTGCTCAAAGCTCTCCTCACCTTTGCATGATACTTGCTGAGACTTGTTGTTATCAAAAATGTAATCAAAGTCAAATAAAGTAATTCTGCAGTTGCTGTGTATTTGAGGAGATCCTGGAGAATGCTAGAGTGGCTCTTTTAGTCTTTGCTTGGTTTTCACAGGCTCTCTGAGTGTTGGCTGAAAATTGTAGGCTGTCAGAAAGAAAATGTCAATAATTCACTTACGAGAAAGTTACAAAACCAGCACTGAAAACAACATTAAATTCATCAGACTTACATTTATGTTTCAAAGAGTTGGCACGGAGTGTTTGCTTTGAGTCTGGAGCTTGACAATTTGCAGACAATAATTTTGAAAAAGTTCATTGCAAGAAACAGCTTATAGTCCAAAAACTACATATTTGAAGCCAAGATTTCTCCCATGTTGGGCTAACATTCCACAGTGGATATTGTCCAAAAATGTATAATCCTTTTTTACCGCATTAGATTCGGAAAAGTTTGAATGTGGTCTATTTCATATTTATTTCTGCAATTTGCATTCCAATCTTTGTTAAAGCCAAAACAAACAAACAAATAAATAAATATTGTGTATAATTATAATAAACAATATAACGGACAGCGGAGTTTTGGTGTATGACGTTGGAATGCGTGCCGCTATCTCCTCTGTTTGACATCAGATTCCAGCGCCGTTTCTCAATGTGTTCAAATGCCTCGTGTTCTCGCTCTACGTCATCAATAACTGTGAAAGTCCGGTTCCAATACTCAAGAACACAAGAACAGAGAACGAATGGAAGTACCCGGATGTGTTCTCGATATCAAGGATGCATCGAATAAGATTTTCATAACAAGGGGTTGCTTCACAAATTGATAAAAAGCCAGTGGAATGTTGTAGGCTACGTGTATTTTGTGTGCGTCGTGCACATTTAACAGTGCCATCTCCTGGTGCTCATGCAAATGTACCGCTGGTTCTAATTTGAAAGACTTTCAAACTAGAAATACAAGTTATATCATCAAATTGAATAAATGCAACTATGGTATAAGAAATATATTGGCCCATAACAAATTAATTTAAGCACACAAGTTAAGGCGTTAACTTTCACAGCCCTGCTTTAAACAACAATAAAGGTGCTAGGACGCTTACAGCGCTTTTCCACTGCATGGTACCATCAGGTTTAGTACGACTCAGCTCAGAACAGCTTCGGCCCGTTTGCTTTTCCACAGCAGTTTAGTACTGCTTCAAAATGGGTGGGGATTATAAAGTTACCGTCATGATTGCGCCGCCTCTGCCGTAGCATCATTGTGAACACGACAAACACACGCACAACACAGGAGTAATGGAGCATATCGATAACGGATGGCAGCAAAACAAAATACTGCTAAAATACCAGAGAGTTTGGGAAATCTTCCAGCAAAGAGCAGACAACGATCATTTGGTTTGCTCGACGGCGCATGAGGGTAAGCTAATGTAGCATTTAGCATTGCATTAAGGGTCTCAATCTCTACTGTCACGAAGCATATAACGAAATGCCAATATTACGTGTTAAAATGCGTATTCATGTGTTGCAAATCCAATGACGCCGGTAATGATTCTCTCTGCCCAATCAGTGATCTGCGTGTAAACACGTCACATTTTGGTATTGCTACAGTACCTTGGAACCTCAACCGAAGTTGTAGAAAAAAAGTATCAGATACTAGGTACTGTACCCAGTGGAAAACCCCCCCAAAAGTGAGCTGTACCTCGCCGTACCGTGCAGTATACTACGCAGTGGAAAAGCGCCAATAGACTACCCATTCAAGAAATCACTGGCCTTGCTTTCTTCTCCTGTCTAAGCACTTCTGTCACATAGGCCTACAGCCCATTTTAATATTCAGCCTGCAGCGTGGCAATGGCCATAACCTCTGTGCCATGAATACGGCTCAGGTTATTTTAATTTCTTTGTCGTCTGCACTAATTAGATTTCCTGCTTCTCGCTCACCCCGACAAATCTTTCTTATCCAGCGGCAGCTTTTGAATAAAGCTTTGAACCTGGCTCATCTGTGAGGAGCTACAGGGAGGTTCAAATGATAAGAGGAAAACGGCAGGATGGTTAAAGAGAACTTCTACGTGGAGGCGAGTCTTGGGAGATCAGAATGTAGCCCTGACCGTCTCTCCCTCCCGCTGCGCGCGTGTTGAAGTGACGACGTTGGGTCTCATGGTGCGAAGACAAAAAATAACAACCACGCGCCATATCTAATAGTTACAGTTCTGTATTTTTACACCATGGGAAGTCACGTGTGCTCAGCTGTGCATCCTAGACTATTTAAAGCAGTGGTCACCAACCCTGCTCCTGGACATCGACTGCAGCTCCAACCCTGCTTCAGCACACCTGTCTGTAATTATCAAGCAAACCTAAACACCTTGATTAGATAGTTCAGGTATGTTTGATTGGGGTTGGAGCTGAAATCTTCAGGACGGTCGATCTCCAGGAGCAGGGTTGGTGACCACTGGTTTAAAGCATCATCCACTGTAAACTGCATGTAGATCTCCAGTGCAGAAACTTTCCCTGACATTCTGAATCAAGATAAACACAATATATTACACACATTTCATATTTTTGTCATCATACAGTGATCTCTAAACTTAGATTTGAAGTCAAATAAATTGCTATAAATTTCTAATATTATTTAAAGGTCTCCACACCCCCGTTTTGTGCCTCTTTCTTTCCCTCTTTTCTCTCTCATCCTATCTATCTCCCTGTCTCTGTGGCTCTTGCGAACTTCACAGACCATAAAATCAGCGATTTCATTGCTAGGCAACTAGCATTTGCAAGAAGCAGAATGGAGAGGAAGCTTAGTGCCATTTCAAATGTAGAATATGGTCATGATTGTTAACAAGAGACACACAACGCATTCAAATGGAACACACCCTTCATTTGGCAGGCCGCAGACACAGCTATATCTGCTTGTGTCTTGCAGAATCAAGTTTAGCATTGAGCGAGTCTTAAAGATTAATATATCATCTGCTTTGTTCCAAAACTTAAAAAATGGTGCTGCAAAATTTGATATGATTCATGGTTCATTAATAAATAAATAATAAATAAATAAAATAACCGGTATAGATGGTTTCATCTAACGCACCCGCCTGGCCCGAAGTTAACTTTTGGTCTCTGTTTGTTTACCGGTCTGCCTCGTGGCTAATAATATAACTATTCATATTTTAATCAATTTATATTACTATTATTTTATATTCATATTTTGTATGATAACTGTATTAAATAAACAATTTGTTTAATTTTATTTGTATGTTAATTTTATTAAATAAACAATTTTAGTTGGATTGTGTAACTTTGTCACACTCAAAAAATGATTTTTGCTGCTTGTTAGATTTACTTAACTTTTGGAAAATTTTGGTCACAACATGATTTTTTGTTTAGTCATATAACTGAATCCATTCATGTTTGGACAACATAAAGGAGTTGTGTTGTGTTAACATAAAACAGTTACAATTGGAGGACTTATATTTCCCAGCATGCTTTGCGTATAACTGCATTTTGAGAGTTATTTTCTTAAATAAGTGTTATTTTGTGCATTTTTTCAGTAAAAAGAAACACTTGTTAGTGTTTAATGTTAATTTGTCTTTAAGGTTTTGAAGAGTTTGTTATATTTTTGAGTTTTGTGGTTACCATTGTTCAGAAAAGCGTTGCCTTTGGTTAGGTCGTGAGCAGTTGCGATCCTTTATTTGCATTTCTGTTGTAAATTGTACAATATAAAAAATGTTCTTGAGTGGTTACATTAAATAATCTAATCGATGAAATTGTTTTTTTTATGTTGGTTTTATGTAAAATATGCATGTATATGACACAAATTCATTTAATTAAGACTACTAAAAATTAAGTTCATACAACAAGATTATAAAGAATCGTTTCAAACAAATCAGATTTTGTTGGAGAAATGTAATTCAATTTCGTGGAAAAGTTTTCCTTAATTTAATTAAATTCGTTCAACAACTTTTTTTTTGAGTGCAGATTTATGTTTAGCCAAGTAACGGTTCGTCTACTGGTAACCCAAAATAATCCTGGACATACTTTTAACTTGCTAGCTAATGTAATTTACTTGTTATTTCTTTTGCTTGTTTTCAGAATCTACAGGGACTCTATTCCTTTGCGGATGTGTACTGGAAGTTAAGTTTGGGCCACAAAAGTGTGCATGCGTGTGTTGTTGCTTTGAAACCGTCTATAGTGCTAATGGGTCACTGCATGAGAAGTATTAAAACAACCCAAATACCTCCACAGAGCGGCAGCATTATCTCTCAGGTAACAACAGTTGCTTTCTTGCTTGAATCTAAATACATAAAACATGATATTGTCAACCCCTATTTGCGGGAATAGCATGTGCTTCCGCTGTACAAAAAATATTGAATTTCAATTCAGTTCAACATTGTGAAATCTCTCACAACATCCACAGTGCAGCAACATTGTCTGATATACAAAATTTGTTGTATATTCAATTACATCTTGAACTTTTCGACTGCAATCTGGTAACAACCTGAGGCTATTTCCACACATGGAGGGCTTTACAGCCCCTGATAATATTACTCATCATTATCTGGGTTACTAAAGTTTTCATCACCACCTCCAGTGTTTGGTGGAATACCATTTGGGAACAGGTACACCAAAGAAAAGTGTCTTGATTCTGTTACTGTCAGCAACTTTAGGGGCACTATCA
>NW_026634200.1:0-4062 GCF_024868665.1 Triplophysa rosa
GCACTTAATGTGTACTATGGTCAGACAGCTACTGTATCGGATCATGAACAAAACAATACAAAAACTGCCAATTGAAGGCCTACATTTTCCTATTTGGCTAATTAGACGGGTTGTTTATGTGAAGAAAGAGTAACTCCAGAATTTCTGTGTGCTGAAAACATACAGTTTTGCACAACCTAATTGCTCAAAGGTTTGAATTATTTTTAATCTGATTGAACTTTTGGCAGTAGTTCCCCGCTCCACTCATTAAAAGCATGCGTGTTAGATAAACTGAGGTAGGTGAATTGAGGGAAAGTGTGTGAGAGAGAAAATGTGAGACAAACTCAAGTTGTTTTATCATCTGCACAGTTCACACAAGTTTTTCTGGGGATAGAAATGCTTATGCTTAATAGACAGGAAGTGACGTTGCAGTCATGTGTTTGAATGCTATAAATGAGAAAATAACAATAAACTAACTAAACGCAGAAAGGTGAGATAAAAGATCCATATAGGAGTTAATCCCCAAAATGTGCATTGATAGAAGAATCTTGTTAAATTAATTTATTTCGTGGTCAGAGAGATAACATAAAACATAATCAAGATGCCACTACTTCAACTACCAGTCAAATGTTTGGACACAATAAATGTATGTCCTACATTCTAATAAATCCTTATGATTTTAAGGCCTTTGATTAAATGACTAAAGTTTGTTTTTTAAGTAATTTTTGTAAAAACACTTAATGTGAATACAATTGAATACAATTTTTAAATGGATTAGTTGGACTAGTTAGTGAGGGAAAAGCAGCCAACAACATACATTGAAGCTCCTATGCACAACATTGAGTGTAATGAAAACTACAGTTGATTTGTGGTCACTGCACAAATCTCCATTTGTGTTCTTCAGAAGATATAACTTAATCTAATGTTCTATTTGGACAGTAATAATAAAGAATAAGTAAAAATAAGTAAAAAATGTATATCTCCACCAGTCATCTAAACAAGCCCTAATATGTTATAAAGCTGTTAGTTGAATATAAATATAAATCTCATTGTGACTCTAGCATTTTCAGAGACCTGAAGGAACACGGGTCAGCAGTCTCTTCTTGCTTCTGTCTTTAAAGTGCGGTCGCTCCAGCACTTCCCCCAGTGGACTCACGGCAGGAGATCGGCTCATGAAGTGGAAAGCTGGAAACTTCTTTTCTCGTAATTCTTCAGGTCTTGTGTGCCGAGGGTCAGTAAGCTTGGAGATGCCCCTCATCACAGTTCACAGACTAAAAAAGACACATAGAAGGCTCGAGAAAACACAAGAAAGAAAGGGCGAGGTGTGAAAAACCGACATGAGAAGCACCCGTGTTGCTGATCGCACCTCTCATTCGACATGGGCCGGTGAGTCAAAAGCTCTCAGGCGGAATGAGACAGGCTTCTTGAGATGGATGTATCTCTTTATTGTCGTGGACCTTGCCCTTCATGGCCACAGAACTTGGTGGAATTGGATTTAACTGTGGCCTGATTTCAAAACAACACCAATGTCAAACAAATGGCCATTTAATAGTTAATTTGCCAAGATACAAAACTAGCCCGTTTTTAAAAGACAGCTAAGCTACTGGCACCCTAAGAATAGAAAGTTACTCAGTCATTCCCCCTTCACTAAATATTGAGTGACATACTGTACAAGGCCAAAGAATATAAGTCACTTAATGTATATCTAAGGCGTCATCAGTCACCATCGTGTATTTTACATTTACATTTATGCATTTGGCAGACGCTTTTACATTGCATTGTACTATACTTTCTATATATTTTCTGCTCAGTTAACCCGATGAACAAATGAATAGCTTACTGGAAACAAGATGACAGACATGTTGCCTTTGAATTGTATGCTGGTCTTGGTTCAAGCTTGTGTGCTTGAAAAAACGGTTCACATTTCTGTAATTTAATTTTTGCTTGACTGGTCTCATTTCCACATCGCTCCTGTCTCACGAGCTGCTTGATTTTCTCACGATGTCACTTAGACTGACACCTTCTCATTATCAAAGTCATACGTCAATCACAATACGTCTGCAGTCATTAAAAGAAGCCTGTCATCGGACGTGGTTGAAAAGACATAATTTGGGCTCTTACATCACCACCATTTTTAATAATTCATCAGATTCTACTTTCTGGTGCATATAATTTATAGGACTATAAACCACCAGTGTTTCCCTCAATGTACATACAGTACGCTGTTTTTTATGACATTTTGTTCTGCTAAGTTTCCCTGAAGGGGAATGAAGCGACGTGAACTTTTTCTCAATTGTATACAGTGTCCTCTGTTAGCAGTCATGTTGATTTACCAGGTGCTTTAGTGCATGCACTCAGAAAACGCTGCCACTTGAACTGCACAGGTTTCATATGCAGCAGTCATAAATTATGGGGTGGATTGGTAAAAAGGATAAATAGCTTTTTACTTGAGTGCTGTCTTTTCCCACAATGCACCTTGTATGGCTGCATCTGCTCCATCAGCCTATTAACCATGCGATATCAATTCCAGGATGTTATAAACTTTACTGGATGTACTAAATAAACTCACTGTAACTGAAATGTGTAGCTGTATTATNATGCAATGTCTCTATATTTTTTTAATGCGTATCTAGTCCGTGAAGCACGGCTTTGGGATCAGTAGGAAATGCTGCTCGATCTAAAATCAGTGCGAGTTTGAGTTGCATATAATGTGCATTTGAAAAAGCAACACCCGTCAAACATGATCATTATAAATATACTTTATTATCATAAAAATACCTGATGAGGCTTGAGTAACAGTGATAAAAAGATGTCCATAGGCATTTCCTAGATTCTAGAACATGTTATGGTCTTCTTCTGCAGTGCGTCTTTGGCGTTTCCGCACGAGAGCGCCCTCTGGCTTTCGGATGCAGCAGCCTTTTCCCATACTTCACTCAAAAGCTGTGCATAAATCACGTGATATTTATCGTCAGTTTATCGCGACAGCCCTAACCGAGACCCATCTTTTCACCGTTCTCGGTTAGCTTGTTTGCTGCGCACCAGGGTTCGGGTGGCAGCGTTCACACTCACACAAATAAACCGCACTAACAGAGCAATCGCACCAGAGTTCGTTTTAATCAAACTAAACATGGCATATGTGAACACACCTAGTCCATGTCTAGTCCAGATTGCAGTTTATTCTTGGCAAGAAATGCTCACTCAGACAGGAAGAGAGTGTAAAGCAGACCGGCATGCAAAGTGAGCAAACACAAAAACCTACGTTTCACGAGTTCCCCTATGCAGATAATGGTGTAGGTTTGAGAGTAAGCGTATTTGGCGTGCTGTTGGGGAGAGGGCTCCGAGCTCGTTCGTTCTTCCGAGCTTAGAGCACCCCCCAACCCCCCCCCCCCGTCCGGGGTGAGGGCTCCGAATCTGGCATTAGCCTGAACCCGGAACACTCCCCCCAAGAGATGCAACTAGTGCAGGACAGCAGCCAGAGATATGCACACGCCCCCCCCCAAACGAGGCTGGTATGGGATGCTGGTGACCTGGCCTTGCTTGGTGTGAGGCCGTTGTTGCTGAGTGTGGAAGAGAGTCCAGTTGTTACTGAAGCGGGCACTGCTGAGGTTTCTGGAGGAAGGGTGCCGGCTGAGCAGAGAGATGAAGGAAGCATGGGCCCCTGTGGGGGCGGTCGCTGAGGCCATACTGGCTTCTAGATGAGTTGTGACTGCTGTGGCAGAGTTTAGATGGAGGCACGGGCCCTTGTGGGGAGGTCGCTGCTGCGATGCTGGCCTCTAGGGAGTGATGTCTGCTGCTGCAGAACGTAGATGGAGGCACGGGCCCTTGTGGGGCGGTCGCTGCTGCCATACTGGCCTCTAAGGGAGTGATGACTGCTGCTGCAGAACGTAGATGGAGGCACGGGCCCTTGTGGGGCGGTCGCTGCTTTGATGCTGGCCTCTAGGGAGTGATGTCTGCTGCTGCAGAACATAGATGGAGGCACGGGCCCTTGTGGGGCGGTCGCTGCTGCGATGCTGGCCTCTAAGTGAGTGATGTCTGCTGCTGCAGAACGTAGATGGAGGCACGGGCCCTTGTGGGGCGGTCGCT
>NW_026634200.1:5605-95113 GCF_024868665.1 Triplophysa rosa
GCGGCTCGTGGGCTCTCCCTGTTCTTCGTGGACGTTGCTCGGTGGCTTTGGTCGGGGTCACTGAGTGCAGCTATGACACGTCAGAGGAGATCTGGCCCTCCCGGCTGAGCCTGGTTTCTCCCGAGGTTTTTTTTCTCCATTTATTCATCATTGGAGTTTGGGTTCCTCGCCACAGCAGTGCAGTGTTGGCATGTTCACCGGGAGACTGCATTTATTTATTTATTTATTCATTTATTTATTAGATATTATTTATTAGAATGATCTTGCTTGGTCTATAAACACCATGCACTGTGCTGTGTTTTACCCTTCTGTGTTTTTCTTATTTGCTCCTGTAAAGCTGCTTTGGAACAATGCACATTGTGAAAAGCGCTATATAAATAAAATTGAATTGAATTGAATAATCAGTAAAGCGAGTGTCGGGGTGAAGAGACAATTCAGCAGACAAACTGAAAACATTCACAAGAGTCGATAAATACTGTTTACAATTTTTATTTGCAGATTTAGAGACTGGACACACAATGTGGGCGTGTGCGCCACCGCAGAAGCTGAAAACGTGCAGGAAGCGGCACCGCTGTCGTGAGCAAGCGCCGATGTTGAACTTCCTGCAAGGTTCGAAGCTTGATGCCTGCCGGCGATCAGAATCGGGCAGAGGTGGGTTGGCGGGATATGTTGGGAAGCGTGGGACATAGCCTGTGGATTTGGTGTGAGGTGAGTCCAGGCGGGGGGATGGATGAGTGAACTAAAGGGCAAGAAGTGCTGCTGTGGGCGACGGATCTGCAGACCGCACATGAAATGTTCCTGCAACCGAGGAAAACTCGATTGTGAAGCTCAGTGTCCAGTGCCCCCCAGTAAGGACACTGGTTTCACTGAGCTACGCGGATGGAGGAAAATAAACGATTATACGTGTAGAAATGGGTTCCCCCCGTAAGAAAGCGCGAGCTCCGCGACTATGGCGAGGTAGTCACTGAGCTCGCGCCTCCTGTGAGGGAATGCCGTGCAGATTACTTCGAGGTAGCGTGAAAAAGCTACGGTAAACTCTGGAAATGTTAAGGTGAGTGAACTGCTATGTGTCGTGTTTTTTAGGGTGAGTGAGAGATCGCCGTATGTGATTTGGCGATCTGCTGACGGAGGTGAGAGTGGGGATAAAAGAGAGAAGAGGTCTACGTCCGCACCTGCCAGTATCTGCGACCTGATGCTGGCTGAGACGGGAGGCGGCTCCAGGGCCAGGGCGTTGGGCGGGACTGGCATCGCTGCTGCCGATGACAGTGAGAAGGAGGGACGTGCCTGGGGGAGAGACATGAGAGAGGGAATAATAGCCTCTGGGGCTGTTTGCGGGGCCAATCTCATGCTACTACCGTTGTCTGGGCCGGGGACTAGAGGGAAAGCGGGGAAGTCGTGAGCCTGAGCCCGCGTCGCCAGTGGAGGCAGCCTCGCACTAGAGTTTGACGGCGGGGCAGCGGGCCATTGACCTGGACGGGGATTGGAGGAGGAGATCGGGAGGATGTGTGGGTGAGCCGACGCCGCTTGCGGAGCCATGCTCACGCTGCTGGGGCGGCTCAAGGTGTGGTGGGCTTGGATGGTGCCCGGAGATGCTGCCTGCTGGAGCTCGGCTGAAGGGGAAGAGGCTGCAGGCGGGCGGATCTGGCGTCTGGGTGCGGCCCAAGCTTGCAGAGGGACCGCTGCGGCGGCTTTCGGACCGGCGGCCCCTCCTCGTTGGAGTTTGATCCGGCTGTAAATATGGGGAATTACGGACCTGCCTCGGCTTTCCTGTGGCCTTAAAAGGAGTGGCAGGTTGTGCCGCCAGGGAATCCGGTTGCAGGGAGGAGTACAAACCGTACAGTTCAGCCTTGTTCATCCGTCGAGCAAGTGGACATCTGCGTTGATTAGGGCTTGCCGTAATCCTAGGACAGTCCACATTTTGATAGGCGGGACGGATAGATGCATAGGAGGAAGCTGGAGACCGCGACGGCTGCCTGGAAGGCGGTGGTGACTGCGCGCCACTGCGTCTCGCGGTAGTAGAAGAGGCGCGGGAGGGCCGACGGCCCCTTGGAGCAGCCGCGGGTTTGTCTGAGGTATCCTGGCGGGCGCTGCTGTGCTGGCCATCGCTTGAGGATGCCAAAGGACCCTGATCGTTGACGGAGTTGTCAATAGGGATTATTTCGTTCTCTGACATCGCCGCAATTGGATATACAAATGCTTGAGACTGAAGAGAGAGTGAAGGTAAGACGTCTTGACTATTTATAGAGGCTCTCTCTCTCTTGAACTGGTAGGTCGGGTGCTGTGATTGCTGATAGCAGACCAGCCGAGTTAATTATCTGCTCCTTCTCCTCCCGAACTTAGTTAATAAAACATCATAAAATGACTAAATGCCATCTTGACAGAAGATATAATTCTTAAAACACTACAGAACGTCGCTTTGTAACATACCATAAATAAAGATAAGCCGAGCTGCACAGTCATATTAAAGCAGCTTCGTAAAGCAGTCACAGAATAGTGCTTTATCATGAATAAACAATGGCAATTGACCTATCATCTTCAAAAAACCTATCAATAAATAAAAATGACTTGTTTGACAAACAAAACACGAAGCAGAAAATACAGTCCTTCTCGTACATATTTAGTTTAATCTAGTTGAACTGATGCTAAGTGCCTCAAACAAAACTCTAATCCTTTGATTTGATTTCACTATCCTAGCAAACTTTTGCATATCCAGTGACTACTTTAATATTTCCTCAGAGATGCTCATTGTATCAACCCTGTGCTTTGTAGATTAAACTACGTTTTTCTGTTTCCAGTAACTATGTTACTCCCAAGAGATGTGTAAAAACAACTCAATTTCAGCTAGCTCTTGCAACTTTTGGTTGCAATATGCGACAGTCAAAGTGTGTGGATGTACAGACTGAGACTAAATGAACACCAGTCGAATGTCTAGTGACATGACCTCCAACTGACCATCCTTTCCATTCTGTCCGACTCTTAAAAAGCATTTTTACTTTTTGACCTTTTGCGATTCATTCACTTAAGCTAAAAGACAGAACTGACAATGAGACAAGCCTGATTTAAACTCATGTTGTCTGCATGAGTGTCATACATTTTATCAGAGCACATGTACAAATCCCTAGGTTCCCGACCTGAATCATAATTTTAATATGGAAATCCACTCTTTAAAAAAAGAGTTCCAAAACAATTTAAAAATAACAGTTAACATCCTCAAAGACAATGCAGTAATGCTTCCATCACATGGTACTGCTGTACAGGTACTCCTGACACCTCACATGCAAATGAGACGCTTCTTCACAGCTGTGACTGTGGGTGAACATCAAAATTCCAAACATGACAGACAAAAAAACAACAAGCAAGGCCATATAAATAGATTCTATAACAAGCGCTGATAAATAAAAAGTGATGTTACAGAAGCCTAAAGGAAGAAAACATGACAAAGACCCTTTGAGCGATACAATCAGTAAGGACAGCTGGCTGCCCCGCTGTGACCTGTGTAAATACCCTGCAGGGCATGCTGGTCCGCGGGGCTTTACCCAGCCTGATAAAAGAAAGCTTTGGAATTGAAAAGGATATCTGACCTTTCATACTAACATTTAAGTGTCTGAATGATCAATGGAATTCCAGACATCAACAAAAACATGTATTCATCAAATCTGAGCCATTTACTGCCAATGGTGGTCCCACCAATGCATTAGGATTTTTTGGTCTTTTTTTTTAGTTTGATCATTTTCAGCACAACTGGTCATAGTGATTTTGCCAAGAAAGATGCATTTCTAGATCAAATTCTTCTGTTGGTTCTGGAATACAGTAGTCTAACGTTCATAGTGAAGGTCTAGGAACTAATGACGCTTTGAAAGGACCGCCCAGGAAGCCATATGACTGATAGGTAAAGCAACCAATCACGTTTCGTTTTGTGCCATGTCATAGTTAGGGGCAGGGAGTCGGTGCCAGTGGTCCAGTGCTTTTTGTTGTTTCCAGTGGCACTGTTAAAGAACGCAACCATGCACGTTTCCCAGAAATCCTGTGGAAACCAATCAGACCGATCAGAGGACGACTCTGAATCTGCTCAAGTGTTTCCTGTTAGGTGTTCCTTGTGCATCAGACAACAGGTTGAGGCTACCTCTGTGTCGTTTTGCTTATTAATTGTCATGGTCAACAAAAACGAGATATACACGAAAGACATATCCCAAGCTTGTTATCTCTTGCTGCTATATTGTGCCATGCCTGGTTAGCAACAGCGTTAATATAAACAAAAGTATCAGTGGCACTTGCTATAACAAACCCCAGCAATAAGTTCACACTCCCTACACTCTGCTCGAATATCCATCCTTATCTATAATTCAGCTGCTCTAAAGTTCTCACATTTTGGAAATGAAATCCCATGCTAGTCTGCCAGAAAACTGCGTTCTGAAATCTATATGGTGTGAACCCTGTGAGACCTGTCAACATCCCAAACTCTAAAAGCCATCTTCATCGACAGCATGAGGTTGAGGGTGATGTTAAAGTGACAGAGCGACATCACAGTCTCTACAAATGTATTTGACATGTTGTGAATTTGTAGCCGTAATCACATGGGACGGGAGAATACAGAGGTGACATGACAGCATCATGTAAACGCATGCGAACGCAGCTCATCTGCATTCTGCGCCTCAGGTGAGCATGCTTAACTGAGTATGCCGTGAAAAAGATTTCTCACGAAGGAAAGTTTGATGAGATTTTAATCAAACATCTCTTCATGCGGAGACTTAGCGTTCGAGATTAAGCCGTGCGTGGTATATTGATAAAATGGGATTTTTGCACAACAAAAGCTGCAGCTCAAGCTGCATAAGGACATAATTAATCGTTTTAAATGCATTGCAGTTATTTTAACAGCCACGCTAATTCCACATCGTAAAGCCACTCACGACCAATCGCCTAAATCAATAGAGTTCCATTAGCCTTGCTTGGACATTTTCAGCCGTGTATTAAAGGTGCGTTATGAAAGCCTGTGGTTGGCTGGATAGAGTTCTTGTCCTCACGCGGGCAAGGAAAGGTGAGAAAAATAAGGCACTATGCTCGGTACGGACAGATTCAATAGGTTTGCAAGCTTTGAGAGCGTTATTTTCACAAGCGTGCCTTGCTTTAAATGCCAGCTTTCATAGGCAGCAGGGTTAGAATGAATAATTAAGGTCAGTATATTCAATTACAGACATGAGATTGAGAAACGCTGTTAGAACGATCTGCACATGAACGCTGCAGTCAGTTCTGCTGACATAAAATAGTATTGACAAGTTCATTTGAATGTATTGATTATATAGTATAAGTGTGCATGTTTGAGCATTCTGGGAATTGAAGTGTTCTAAAAATTAAGTACTCTTTCTCTGCCATTGACAATATTTCATCATTTATGAGACATTGCTAATTAAGACAATTGAAGATTTTGCTGTTATACTGTAGGGGGCACTGTTACTCATCTTCTGAAAGAGTACAGCATCTACAGATCAAAAAGCAGCAAATATTGTGTTTTGATCCTCGTTCTGAATCGGATATGGACAAGTCTTTAACAAAACCACACGCCCCTCTGTAAAAAAGGTTGTATTTTTGAAGAAACCTTCACATTTGAGAATGAAGAAAATGAAATATGATAACAGAATAAAGTTAAGGCTCCTTCATATGATATATTACCTTCTTTTATTTCTAGAAAATATTTGTTTCTGGCTGGAAACTTACAAAAACACTGGGAAAGAGTTGCATTTTGTATTTGAAATAGAATTGTGGCTCCTGTTAGCTACTTGAATGGAATTGAGGGTGTATTCACACGTGGCAGGCTTGCTTCCAAAATAATCTTCTGAGTGTTTAACTTACTGCAAATCTACTGTGGTCCATCTGTACACGTCCTGTTAGCTCAAAAGCACATAACACACTGTGTATTTCAGCACCACAGAGAGACATCTACAGTACAAGGCTGAAGTCACACTTCCACAGGCAAATAAAACCACGTCATGACACGCTTCATTAATAATGACTGTAAAATATGCAGTGTAGGACAGGACAATCGCTTGAGAAGCAAAAACGTCACCTGGTGTTATGATAACTGCACCATAAAATATGAACGGTGTATAAACTGTCAAATTGACATTTATATGGGTCTGCATTTAGCTAACAGGTGGTTTGCTGGTCTTTTCTGGGGGTCAGAACAGCTAGCGACGGCTCTGGTGCCAAAGACCCAAAAACTAAACTGGGCCGGATAAACACTAAACCTGACAGACCTGAGCACTGGAAAGCTGCTAAGTGGCCAGCTAAGATCAGCAAACCACCAGGCTTGTTTATGTTGTGTCTTCCAGCAGGGATGTTTAGAAGAAACTGAGCAAATAAAAACTCCACACATTCACACTTTTGGTGCTCATTAAAGAATATAGTTGTACTCCTGTAAATAACAGCTCTGTGAAACTGTGATCCTGGTAATAGTGCCAATGTGTGAATCTGGACACCGTGAGCACTTTTGACAACCTCAGCAAGTAAGAGAATTACTACAGGTTGATAACTCCTATAACAAGAGTATTTAGGGTGACAGCTTGAGCATGTAAATCTGGGATACACAAAACTGGGAAATCAAGCCGTGGTAATTACAGTACCTTTAACATTTCACTGCACTTCCCACTAATGAATAGGAAATGATTGGATGGCAACTACTGGCACACGAGCTGTTTCTCAAGTAGGAATGCAATCATGGTCAATGGCTTAGATCCAAACACATCACCAAACACATTAAAACTTTTAACAGTCTATAAGAGAGACTGTCATTACAAGCCAAAGGGCCATAGCCTTTCTGCCACGTCACTATAAATGAACATGAAGATGTGAGGAAGCGTCTAAATGCTGACAAAATCAGACTTACACAGGACACAGAAAAGACAACATCATGCTGTAGTTTCTCAAACGTTCAGTAAATAATGTTTAATGGAATATTTGGAACACAAAAGAAGATATTTTGAGAAACGTCTCAATGGAAGTCAATGGGGTCATTGTTGGTGGCTGCCAACGTTCTTCAAAATGTCTTCTTTTGTGTTCTGCGGAAGAAAGAAAATCATACAGGTTTGGAATGACATAAGGGTGAGTAAATGATGAAAAAGATTTCACTTTGAAACAAACTATCCCTTCAATACGCATACACGTTTGTTAATGACATTTAATGAGATTAAGTACCGGTCACAGTTCTCCTATCTGGCCGGTGTGAGGTCTATTCAGTGCTCGGCCCAACCAGCAGGACAGAGAATGATCTGTTAGCACTTATCTTCCCAGAAAATCTCTGTTACAATGAAGCCATTAGGAAATATCACAAGATATGGCCTTATCAGAGCACACTGTGTGCTACAACCGACAAAAGGGTCTTTTAAGCCCTCACACTCGACACACAGGCAGAACTGATGGAGATAGGAAGAGAAAAAGTCAAACAAGCGAATCAATAAGGTTTAAATTCAGCGAGTCAGATCAGCAGATCCGTGTGAGCTTGTTGGGTAGATGGGATGAGCCGTTCACAGGAGGCCTGGAGTTCAACTCTTAATCTCTATTGTCCACAAACCCAGTGGCGCAAAAAATGGGGTATGCAGTATATACGGTGCATAGGGGCAAAATTTTCGCCATTGTGCCAAAATATTAGTTAAAGATTTTTTTAATAAAACGTTAAAAATAATAGAAAATATAGCGAAAAAAGTAATTATATAAAACGTTTTAGTTGAACTTTTGTCTAGCATTTTAAACGAGTTCAACAAATATATTTTATTTAAATCAAGTTATTATGTCAACCAATTATGACAGTCACATGACCAAATGGATCGAGCAAAGAAACGAGGTGCAGAACAGAACAAGGAAATGAAAAACAAGTAAACTGACAAGTAAAATCAAGACAACAATCAAAAACAAAAACAATGTCCAAGTGGATAAATATCTATTGGTATATCATTTAATCTCTGTAAATCTTTAAGTTATTTAACGCTGCCTGAGAGGTAGGCTAGTTCATATCATAGTATATGATATATTAACGTCTCAGTCTACCTCCACATATGTCTGTCACTTGTAAAATAAATCTATGTTTGTGAATGAGCTTTACATTTGGGAGTCTGACAAGGTTGTTAAAGCTGTTAAATCTCCCACTATCATGCATATAAACTAGTTGTTGGGCTCTTCATTAAACGTCAGACGCGTCTTCCCCATACGACGCGAGATGTGCAGTTTGAACGTCAGGCCAGTGTTCTTCATATAACGGGAACAGATGCGTCTTCTGCAAACTGCACGAGCTGATGCGTCTTCTCCATACATAGAGCACTGGGAGACTGCGTGAGGACAGTTAAACAGCGATTGACAAGATGACAGAGACAGGAGCGCAAAAGAACGTTTGTTAATAAAAAAATATCATTTCTTTGTTCAATGTCAGTGAGTTTGTCTTTGTTTTACTTTAATGATGTTGTGTTTTCATAAAATATGAACCACAAACTAAAGTAAAGGGAAAATCCAAAGATCTTTTATTTATCTGTGTTAGGCTAGATGTATGTTATCCATCTTATTTCGTTTTTCAATAAAGGTTTAATTATAAAGTTTCAGTAAAAGTATGTTTAACATAGGATACTATTTTATTGTTGTGTTTTCATTAAATATTAATGAACCACAAACAAAGCATTAAAGTAAATGGGGAAAAAACAAAGACCTGTTGTTTATTTGCATTATACAATGCGAGTATATCATGTCATATGTCTTATTCATTTTGATAATAATGAATAATGTTAATAATACTTTTTGTTGAAGGAAAGGGAATATCTAAATGTCTAACTTTGAAGATTAAAATAAGTTTGTTATTCACTGGGCACATTTCCTCACCAGCACATCTCTAATGGGCTACAACTCGATTGCTACTCATATTTGGGATATTTAAAGAAGTTTTATTGTTTAAAACTGGACAAGCTTTTTTATTAAAGGTATTAGGCTAAATGTAAAAATTCTAGATTATATAAGTGAAACCCACTTTTAAAAGAATACACTAAATACCCTTATTTGGGGTTGTATTTAGTTATTATAAGCAAAAGTTTAAATTAAAAATTGTTTAGCCTTTTATCCAATTAATCGAAAAAACAATCGTCCGATTATTCAATTATCAAAATAAACGTTAGTTGCAGCCGTTATTTATTGTGTATGTCTGAGCATTAACTTAATGTAGCCTAGTTTTACTACTTTTTACTCCATTGTTTTATTAGTTTTCAGATGTGTTATTTATCTTTTCAGAATTGTGTATCCAAAACTGATCTCGCATACCCCTCCGAAAATGTGCAGTTGCGCCCCTGCACAAACCCATCCGCTGTGCTCACATCCCTCTGAGGTTATTCCAGCCAGAAAAACTTGAGAAGACAGGTGCGGATGTCTTGAGGAGTCATTGAATCTGAATAACAGATCCGAGACAATTTCCTACGTGTACCGAAAATGAGAATGATAAAAGAATGATCAAGAACGAGTCACAGTCAGACAATGATGTGATACTAAAGAGTGACTTTAGCAGTTTTAAAGTCATCTAACTGTAAGTGAGTATCTACTTTAAAGAGTACCCATCTCACTTTACACTGATAACAGCAAAGACTAGAGCACCTCCATGTGGCCGCAGAGACTTCAGCAGAAAGACGTTTTAGATCGAACATCTACTGTTTTAAAAAAGTGTGAAGACACATTTTAACTTTAACATATGCTTACACATGAATTTCTGTACATTTAATTTATTTCGAAATGGATGAGTTGGAGCAGAGAGTGAAGAAAAAATAAACCAAAAGCATCCAGAAAAAAGTGTCTTTTTTTCGAGAGCAGAGATATTAAAAAAATATGTAATAGTGATTTTACTTTGTTTTCTTTTTCCTTTATTTCTAATTTTATAATCTTACATTTATTTCAGCTTATTTCAAAATACTTTAAATTAACCTTCTATAGACAAAATCAAGGTACGTTCTCTCCAATATGAAACTTTAATTTCAAGTTGGGAATACGAAGCCCACCTGAGTGGACAAACTTGTGAGAGGGGTGTGAGAGTTAAGAGTACGTTTACACAATGAAAACAGAAAAGTTTTTTCCTTTGCGTTCATGAAAAGTTTCACGTACACACGACAGCGATATAAAAACAATCTGCATTTACATTGATCTGGGAAAACAAATAAAAATACTGTATTATTCATGCCAGGCCAGTGGATGGCACTGTTGCGCAGTAAAGAAACCCTACTTGCCTGCGCAAATACGCATACCCTTTTTCTAAGCTAAAAGCGCTTTTAATACACTTTGTCGGCAGCGTTTTAATACACTTTGTTGGCGAGTATGTATTATAGTTTGTGTTTATAAATAGTATGTCTCCGCTGGTTGTAGCGGTGGAAAATGCCACCTTCAGAGTTTACACGGAAACAATAATGCTGTTGTTTCCAAAAATTTGCACTTTAAGACCTGTTTTCAAAAGTTTGTGTTTTCAGTCCCCCAAAGTGCCGTTGTCGTGTAAATGAACAGCCAAAACGCATAAAATGTTTTCAATTTTTAGTTGAAAACGGTCTCGTGTAAACGGCCTCTTAGAGAGAAAGTTAACTGTTTCTGTGTAAAGTATTGGAGTAAATGTAATTAGTTACTGTACTGAAGTATCTTTTTTGCTACTTTTTGCCAGTTGTACTGAGTATTAAAGATATTAGCAACTTTTACTCTCTACTTGACCACATTTTTTAACAAGTATATGTACTCTTTACTCCACTACATTTGTAATGACTAATGCAATTACACATTACATTTTGCATGGCACCTATCATTTTTTGCAGCAGTTTATATTTGCTACAAAATAATTAATATTTCCATTTACAGGGCATTGAAGGTACTATATCTTGTGGATTTTGCCCTAACTTACTAAAACTTGTCAACATGGCTTCTTTATGTGAATACGAGTTTTGGAATTGGTGACTTGTAACTTGTAATGGAGTAATTATCGTTGCAAGGTATCTGTACTGTTACTTAATTATGGTTTTCAGGTACACCTCTGGTTTCTGATCATTTTATATTCATGTGATAAACAGGGGTCGTACCGTACACAATGTTGCTAACTAATTTCAATCTGAAGAACTACTCTATGAATTCAGTAAACATTAAGAACATTTTGTCTGAAAGGAAAAGGTTTCAAATGAATGACTAGCTCTGGTGTAATCGATTTGATATTTATTACTTTTTATTAAATTATGTAGGCTACCACAACTGTGAAAACAGCACATAAGCAATGCACAAAAACTAGAATGAGTGAAATTTTAACTACAGATTATTCTCTTCTGTATGCTTTATTGAGTTATCACACAAGCAAAAAACAATGACATTGAGATGACTCATGAAAACACAATGTGTTATGTGGTTAAGGCACTGTTGTAAATATGGTAATGCATGAACAGTAATAGTATCATATAAAAATCTTAAAATATGGCACAATGTGTATTTTTGTATTTAACTTGGGTTATGTTAAACTATGTACATCCAACAGTATTTTCAAAAATATTAAATGTAAAATTTAATTTGGCATTATATTTAACATTTTTCACATGCCTTCCTTTAAAATAACTTACAGCAGGGGTATTCAGTTAAATTGTCTTTATATTTTCTTCCAAACAGAGGTCCGGACAATATGTTTAAAATATATATGTGTATATATATATATATATATTTAATCAATTTAGCCCAGTTAGATATACTGTATATAGCCTACTGTATAAAAGATATGATCTTTTATCAGGCAATTTATTTTATATTTTGATATCCACAGTATGTATGTATTGTAGGCTCTGTGGCTTTAGGGGAATGCCCTCTCAATAGAAGTCTGATAAAAAACAGCAAAATGTAATGTAACAATTAAAATGCTCTCATCATAAACAGAAAAAAAGGTTACTTACTAAATTAGCCTTTAGATGCAAGTCATACCAGAACTACTTCTATCTTTAAATAATTTCCCAATTAGAACATTGTTCATTACAAAATGTGACCCTGCTTGTGAAAACCCAGCAAAAGTCCTTCAAAAAATCTTCCTACAGAATATTCTGTGAAAATATAACAATATCTTCAATATTGACTGAATAATGCCAACATTTTTGTGAAATTAATGCTTGAAATTAATCTTTGATGATTGTTATCTCACAATCAATTACATTATGAGACTTTAGCCTGGGTTTTCAGAGGGTCAAAAATGTTTACATGCTGATCAATAATGCTTAATGCTAAATGTAGATAAAAACGTTATGGTTCATAAAATATCATACATTTGGTTGAAAGGTTGGATAGCAAACAGTGAACAGACTAACTGATACAAATGCTTTAATATTGCTGCATTTTGTTTACTGTTGTGTGTCCATTTCCCTGCTCTGTGTGTTTGCACTACTGTTGTAAGCACGTGTCTGCTGTTCTTCCTGCGTCACGTCTTTGGCAGGAGAGAAGCAGCACACACAGAGCGGAAAGGGTAAAAATGCAGCGCGTTCGGTGCTAGATAAAGATATTACAGGATATAGCGGCAAAAGATCAATTACATAAATGTTCCTGAGAACGCATAATAAACCATGTTCCTGGTTTATTAGGCTGTCTCGCAGCCCGGATGGAATGTAGAAAAGGTCCGGATCAGCACCCTAGTCCGCCAATTGAGGATGACTGACTTACAGCAACATGTTATCAGTGCATGTTCCCTGGGATCTCTGAAACCTTGAACACTAAAACTTTGCACCGCTACAACCAGTGTTGCCAACTATTTTCAATAGAAAGTAGCTAAAACCTGCCCGAAAAGTCGCTAAATATCGCCAGATGACGTCACACTCTAATTTGCATATCAGTGACGTCATCACATAGTATCTGACAAGCTAAGCGCCTCAGGTCTGCTTCGTATCTCTACTCTCTGAGCTGTCCTATACAGTATTATATTAAAACAATACACCCAAATGTACAATAAATAAGTTCTTAATTACTTATTTTTTCTGTTTCTGTTGGCAGACAACAAAAACTATGTAATAGTGAGTGAACTCGACCACTTAAAACTACACACCAGTAGTCACTTTCGTTCAACAGCTTAATTCCATCTGTGTTCATGTTTATGCGTCCATACAGTCATCTCGTTTTAAATCTTAAATGCTCAAACAAGGTCAATAAGTGATTAGTTCTACGAAACATTGTTTGTACATGCATATCTCATTCACGTCAGTGCGGTTCTTCTGGCGCCAATTTTTGAACGTCTGTTGTTCGGCTCACCGGATCTGAGATTTATGGCAGACCGTGATCGCTTTTGCATCTGTTCCTCATACAAATCGATCATTTTGCGTTGGTACCCTCCGAATATCTGTATTTTTGAACGACATTGTGACTGCTTGTATCTTGTGTTTTATATTACGATAAATAAACATTACATTACTTGCTCAAACTGCCTGAATACGGTCATGTAAATGCAATTATCCTGGCCCGTTAAACCCCGAAACATCATCATTGCAAATTATATTCATTATACAATTTCATAACAACGTTAAAATTTGCGTCCCCTGCACGTCGAAAAATGAAAAAGCAACACAAAGGGGCGCTGACCGAGCATCAGGAGTGAGAATGTGTTGAATGCTAACGTAATACTCCACAATCTGAACTACAGAAACAACTACTGAATAAAAAAATGTTTGAAATTTCACCTAAAATCATATTTTAGTCATTCCCATTAAAATTTAATTTAATATCTTGTGGGGTATGGCCCATTCCAATTTATGCTGTAATGATATAAACCTATGCAGAAGCCTAAGCAGTGATTTTAAAGCTGAATGAAGGTGCAGAATGTTAAAATGACGCATTGTTTTCATTCTGAGAGGTTATTAAAAACAGAACAAATGCCTCATTCTTCACAACACAATGTACCAATCTACAGTGTACAGAGCTGAGAGTTTACCTAAGAGGACAGCCACACACACACACACACACACGCACACACACGCACACACACACACACACACGCGCACGCGCACACGCACACACACACACACACACACACGCACACACACGCACGCACGCGCACAACCCCAGGCGGCCTGTAAGAGGAGTGAGGACATCTGCTCCATCACACATAATCAGCCACTGAGAGATTTGCATATGCAAGAGCTCCTTAAATGATGCATCTCTCAGAACACCTGCAGGGGTGAAGCATTCATTCATGAGTGTGTTAAAAACCTCCAACCACCCCAAAATGGAAGCAGGTTATTATAGAAACAGCAGTGTGCAAGCCCGATTTTCAATAAGAAATGCAGAAACAATGCAAGAATGGGAACGCAACAAGCCATGCAAGCTCAGCACATTCTAAAACACAAGACTAACATAACAGACTGTGAGTGTGTGTCAAGTTTTTTGTATTGCCACAGAGGGCTGCTATAACAGACTTTAGCTTAAACTGTCTTCTTGGTCGGTTTTCTCTTTCAGCTCATGATGAAGCAAATGTTAGAAGAGAAACCTACTGTAAGACGTTATGCATGCATGGCAGTCGTAATTTATAATGTTTTAACTGCTGATACTTTATATTTATATGTTATCAGTATGCATGTTCCCTGGGATGTGTGAAACCTTGAACTTAGCAGTGAAACTTTGCACTGCTACAACCTGTTCTCACTCCCGACTCGTCACCTGTTGACGCTCGGTCAGCGCCCCTTGGTATCACTTTTGAACGTGCAGGGTACCCCTTTTTCAACGAGCGGTTCGCTCCAGACCGAGACGCGGGCAGTTCTTAGCATTTCATAATTATTTGTGGTTTTAATATTTTGGAGCACCTAACCCCACTTCCACCCTAAACAAAACCACTTCTCAACCATATAAAACACAACACGTGAAGAAAAGTACAGTCACTGTATTTACAAACTGACCAAAAGCAGTTTCAAAGTATTACAAACAACTCGTGTTGCAGATCTTTTTGCACCAAAGCCGTACGATAACTTTATATGAAGATGCCGTGTCCATGCTTAAACTGTCTTCTCTGGTCGGTTTTCTCTTTCAGCTCACGATGAAGAAAAAGTTAGAAGAGAAACGTACTGTAAGACGTTATCCATGGCAGTCGTAATTTATAATGTTTTAACTGCTGATATTGTTTATTTATATATTTTTTAAACGACAGAAATGTGTATGTTTTTCATATTTTCAGTATCTTTATACATTCTGGATGTAAAAATGTGAAAACAATAGATGCTGTTTCAAACGATTAAAAGTATTGTTACAATTTTAGCTTTCCAGAAATAATTTCATGTCGACAGGAAATGTGATGAACTACAATACAAGGGAACAAAATAAATAGCTCAGATAAGTGAAATTTGGTCTGAGAAAAGCTCTAGCATCATTTGTTCACAGATGACTTGCTATATTGCTTGCTGATATTTTTTATCTAAAACAATGATATTCATTTAACATTTTAAAAAGGATTCAAGCGTCCAAATAGATGCCCAAAACCAAACCAACAAAATGAATCAACACTGTCATCTAGTGGATGTATAATGTCCCCCACCAAATGCTTTGATTGATAACCATACAGTTTTCTTACAGCATTTTATTGCTATTAAACAGTTTCAATTTAAAATCTATACCTTAGTGTAAAAATAATGTGTTCATGGAAAACAAGTTTGTGAGTGGTTGTTTTACTCACTTTTGAAACCAATCATTTTCATCTCACCGCTTGGCTTGATTCAGTCTGCTTGGCTTTATTATCCATATCAGACAGTGCCCTCTTGCTTAACAGGCAGTGAGCTTCCTCTCATAATACCAGAGATGATTTCCTGCCGCGAGCAGCGAGTATCAAGCTCCGCTTTTCTGTACAGCATCCAAGGACTGTGTATGTATATATTCTGAAGTCATGATGTCTGCAGAGAACAGGTTTCACACATGACAAATACATGACCACAATAAAAAACACATCTATGAATGTCTCTGTTTATAGTGTGAATAACCTTGGGTAAAATACAGCAGTGGTAAATAAATGCATGTCAAAAGTAGATGAAATCCTGCAAGTTAAATGACTGTGAAGTTGCTCTAAATGCATATGATTGATTTCTTTATGCAACACAAAAGGATAAAACGTTCTTTCTCTGCCTTTCCATGCAATGAACATATGAATTGTAACCATCATGGTACTTTTTGACCATTTTTCAAGCTTAGCAGTCCCTGCTGCATGAACATGAATCTTCAACTGCAGATGAACGAAGCATTTAAGCCTCAAAACAAGTGTGTTCAATTACAATTCGTTATAAAGTAAAGGCCCAGCAAAACATCAGCACTGAAATAACTGAGGATACTGCAATGATGTTAAATCCAAGAACAACATTTTCAGAGGGATGTTTTGCTGATCATTATTGAATGATGGAGAGAGAGAGAGAGAGAGAGAGAGAGAGAGAGAGAGAGAGAGACAGAGAGAGAGAGAGAGAGAGAGTGAGAGAGAGAGAGAGAGAGAGAGAGAGAGAGAGAGAGAGAGAGAGAGAGGAACACAAGCATTTATTCCTTCATGTGACATTTTTCACCCTGAGTGCTTTGATGTACCACAGCCTTCATATCGCTAAGATCAATATGGCCATTACCTAAATATTTCACATTTCAGTACTGCACAACAGAGGGACAGACTAAATTAGGCCAGACAATCCTTTCAGTAACCCATCTGCTCCCTCACAGGACTTCAGAGGTCAAGATAAAGGTGGAAAAGACCCTGGAGATGTCAACCAAAGAATAGTAGTGCATCGCACCAAGTATTTACAATTATTTAGACTAGAGGTGGGCAGTATGACCACCCTCTTGTAGACAATGAGTCATTATCATGGTAAATTACAAAAAATAATGTGTAAGGAACGGAAATAACAATGTGCTAATGTCCAGTTGTTGGATGATTCAATGAATTAAATGCTCAGCTGATTATATTCTACTTAGTCGAAAGACGCAAACCACAGGAGAAGATTATTCGAAACACACGAATGAGTCTGCAATCCATGCAAAAACAGCTTCACATTAAGCGGGTTTCCATCACTCTGATTTTATTTGCATTTTTAAGTTTTGCATCAGAAACGAATGTTGGAAACGCCAAATTTTGAATTAAAAATCCTTAATATGCAAAAAAAGTTTTTACGCTCGCTTGAGGTGATTTTTCATTTTTGCGAAAAAGGGTTCATGCGAATAATGGGAGATGGAAACGCATTTGCCGAATAAATTCCTCCAAAAAGTAGCGTAACTGCACTATGAGACAGCGTAACCTGACTAACCAGAGTATCTTGTTACACAGCATCAGAAATGTTGTTATGGTCATTCTTAAATGCCTGAGCAAATTCGTCAAAGTATTTCTGTAATTGCCTCATAGAATTCTCACGACTGTGTTTTCCCAAACAGCAGGCATCCATGTCATGATTCTGCCACATCATGTTTCTCATGGTCTAGTGGCAGGATCATGACAGAACCCCATATTTCATGTGGAGTGGAGAGGGGTAATTTTGGCCCTTATGGCTTGCCATACTCTCTCCGGTCTCGTCTCTTCTCCTCATTATTGCTCGTTTATTGTTTCATGCCCTTCAACTGTCCCCTCTGGATTTACATTTACATTTAGTCATTTAGCAGACGCTTTTATCCAAAGCGACTTACAAAGAGTATAAGGAGCAATAAGCGATATGTCATACAGGAGCAATAACGCAATAGGTGCCAATACAAAGTTACTAGTTTTAACAAAAGCTAGACCACTACCTGTTGAGAGAAAGCGAGAGGGTTAGTGTTTTTTTTTTTCTTCATTTGTCTGTCAAGTATTCACAGAAGAGGTGGGTTTTAAGTAGTTTTTTGAATGTTGTGAGAGATGTGGTTGACCGGACCGAATTAGAAAGAATGTTCCACCAGGAAGTTGTGAATGAGCGGGAAAGCGATTTACTGCCCTTATGGGAAGGCAGTACAAGACGCCGCTGGTTTGCTGATTGCAGGGATCTTGATGGGGTGTAGGAGTGTAGGAGGGTGTGAAAGTATGTCAGTGCAGATCTAGTGATAGTCCTGTAGGCAAGCATTAGTGACTTGAATCTGATACGGGCTTCAACCGGTAGCCAGTGGAGGGAGATGAAAAGGGGCGTCACATGAGCCCTTTTGGGCTGTTGGAAGATGAGGCGTTCTGAACCAGCTGGAGCGGTTTGATAGCCTTTGCAGGAAGACCAGCAAGGAGAGCATTGCAGTAATCCAACCTTGAGATTACCAGGGCCTGGACAAGGAGTTGTGCCGCATGCTCAGTGAGATAGGGTCTAACCTTTCTAATGTTGAATAAGGCATATCGGCATGACCGCGTTGTCTTTGCAATGTGATCATTGAAGGACAGCTGTTCATCAAATATGACTCCGAGGTTCCTGGCTGTTTTGGAAGGAGTGATAGTGGTATTGCCAAGTCGGATGGTGAGATTGTGTTGCACCGTGGGGTGTGCCGGAAACACGAGTAGTTCTGTCTTGGAAGGGTTCAGCTGGAGGTGATGCTCTTTCATCCAAGCTGAGATGTCCTCTAGGCAGGCAGTAATGCGAGCTGCTACAGTGGTATCGTCTGGGTGAAACGAGATGTAGATCTGGGTGTCGTCAGCATAACAGTGATAGGAGAAGCCGTGTGCCCGTATGATAGGTCCCAAGGATGACGTGTAGATGGAAAAAAGTAGCGGTCCAAGTACCAATCCTTGAGGGACCCCAGTGATCATGTGGTGGGCAGTGGACAGCGAGCCCCTCCATGACACCCTGAAGGATCTGCCGGAGAGGTAGGATTTTAACCAGCGGAGAGGAGAGCCTGAGATTCCTAGTGATGACAGGGTTGCTAGCAGTATCTGGTGATTGACAGTGTCAAACGCTGCAGATAGGTCTAGCAGAATCAGGACCGAGGATTTAGATTCCGCCTTGGCTAGCCGCAGTGCTTCTGTGACCGATAGCAGTGCAGTCTCAGTGGAGTGGTTTGTTTTGAAGCCAGACTGCTTGTCATCCAGTAGTTTGTTCTGGGATAGGTAGGACGACACCTGGTTGAAAGCTGCCCTTTCAATTGTTTTTGCAATAAATGGGAGGAGAGAGACAGGTCTGTAACTGTCGGTAGTAGAGGGGTCCAATGTGGGTTTCTTCAGTAGGGGTGTGACCTGGGCCTGTTTGAATGTGGATGGAAAGTTGCCGGTGAGCAGGGAGGTGTTGATGATGTGTGTAAGTGCAGGTGCGAGTGTGCTGGATGTGGCCTGAAGGAGATGGGAGGGTATTGGGTCAAGGGGACAGGTGGTGGGGTGGCTGGAGAGAAGTCTGGTGACTTCAGTGTCAGTCAGTGGGGTGAAAGAGGAGAGTTCAATGTTTGAAGTGAGGGAGGTGTGTACCGAGGTCTGAGGTGCTAAGAATTGTTCGCTGATGGATGATGTTTTCTCAGTGAAAAATACAGCGAAGTCCTCCGCAGTCAAAGATGAAGTGGGTGGGGGAGGAGGGGGGCAAAGAAGAGAGTTAAACGTCTTGAAAAGCTGCCAAGTGTTAGGCGCATTGCTTACCTTGGTGGTATAGAAAGACGTTTTAGCTGTGGTAACACTAGCAGAGAAGGAGGACAGTAGTGACTGGTAGTCCCCTAGGTCAGCAGGATTCTTGGTCTTGCGCCATTTCCTTTCAGCAGCCCTGAGTGTACTCCGTTGTTCACGGAGGATGTCAGACAGCCAGGGGCAGGAGGGGGTGGCGCGGGCAGGTCTGGAGGACAGAGGACAAAGGTTATCTAGACAGGATGTAAGTGTTGAGCATAAGGTGTCGGTGGCGGTGTCAGCGTCAGCATCTAGAGATGCAAAGTTGGAGGGAAGAGAGGATGTGACTTTAGCAGAGAGGGTGCTAGGAGAGAGAGAGTGGCGGTTCCGTCTAAAATAAACGGGTGGTGGTGTTGGTGTAGTGCATATAGAAAGGAGTATGTTGAAAGTGATGAAGTGGTCAGAAATGTGAAGAGGTGTGACTTGAATGTTATCTGTAGTGGAGTTACGGGTGTATATGAGATCAAGCTGGTTTCCTGATCTGTGAGTACAATGGATTTGATCCCTTTATAATGCCCTTGTGTTTTCTGTCCTGTGCTGGTTCATTTTGATTCGTGTGGTGTAAGTTCCTGTGTCTTGTCAAGTTTAGTTTAGTCTAGTGCAGTCATTTTGTAATTTATGTCAAGTGTTAACTGTAGTTCTTGTGTAAGTGTAGTTAGTCTTAGCTCTGTCCTGTCTTGTAATGTTATTATATTCCCTTGTTTTGTTATGTTACCCCCTCATGGGTTTTTTGGTTTTGTCTTTATTATTTATTAAACGTCTTGTTAACCCCTTACCCACTGTCTGCACCTGGGTCCTCTGTCCTTGTGTCTCACCACGTTCGTGACACATCCACATAAGCATTGTGTTTCGTAATTGTCTGCTTGCGCAAGTATTATTATATATGAAAATTATTATATTCAGTGGCTTCTCTTACTTTTTTTACTGATATTTAGTGGCAGTTTATTAGGATGTGACGGTTGACTAGTAGACATATGCCCGGTTAACCGAAAATATATATCACGTGATTTATGCACAACTTGTGAGTGAAGTATGGTAAAATGCTGCTGCATCCGAAAGCCAGAGGGCACTCTCGTGCAGAAACTCCGAATACGCACTGCAGAAGAAGACCATAACACACGCAGTAGTAGGAAATGCCTAAGGACATGTTTTTATCACCGATTCTCAAGCCTCCTCAGGAATTTTTATGATAATAAAGTATATTTACAATGATCATTGACCATTTGACGGGTGTTGCTTTTTCAAATGCACGTTATAAGCGACTCAAACTCGCACTGCTTTTAGATCGAGCAGCATTTCCTACTGATCCCAGAGACGTGCTTCATGGACAAGCTACGCATCAATAAAATAAATGATACCTTGCATTATCGCAGCCAGCTCGGTTTCAGCAGGATTTAGTGGTAACCGCGGTTAACCGGGCACATGTGGAAACCGTGTTTATTCGCAAATGTTTTATGCTATATTCCAATTTTGCACATAAGCTAAATTAGCAAATTTGGATGGAAACCTGGCTAGTGTGTAACAACTGAGCTAAATACAAAAGACCTAAATTGTTCAAAGAGAGTGACATTTATTTGTTGCTATTTTGACTTTATATGTGAACAAAATGTAATTTCCGACTTTAGAGCACAAATCTATTCAACAAATTATATTCAACATACTTCCACAATATTTATTTCACCACATCAGCAATACTGTATATCTAAACCCAATTAAACTATTCTTGAGTCTCTAAATCTGAAATGTTTATATGTTATTTATTGGGTCTGGATGTCAAAACTTTTAAGTTTTAATATGGCTTTTAAATTAATATACCAATTATTTATATTATACAAAAACAGAAATCACCATCTTCACACATTATCTTTATACCGTCATGATAACTTCGTATTACATAAAACTCTTCATTTGTTTTCTCGGCAGAGAACAACTGCATATTTTAAATGAGTACATCTGCAATGAATTTAGTCAAGTTCTATAAATACAATAGTATATGTACATTAAATTACCTTCTAAGTTTTTCTTAAAGCTGTTGTGTGAAGGTTTTGCCGCTCTATTGCCATCTTTGTTTGAAACACAAAATGACATGTTTCTTGCTGAATTTTCTTTATGTGGGTCTGCACTTCTCTATGTGGATGAAACTAATGGGTTGTGTGTGATCTTCTCCATCAGAGCGGCTCTGTCATTGTACATCAGTGTGACTAGTGATGCGTGGATCAGGGTTCGATCTCCATACGCTGTGGATAATCCACGGGTCGGGCAGCCCAAGTAATAAAATAACATTGATTAATTGCATGAGATAAGAGGACATTCACATTTCACGTTTTCTTTTCAAAGCCCCCAGGAAGCTTACACATTGCCCTTGTGGTGCGTTGGTGGACTGCTGAAAAGTAGAATTTTTTTTAATCTCTCTGCGGCATGGAAAATAAATGGTGGTTCTCTTTTGTGAGAGTGCTTGTCGTGCATGCACATTAAAAACAAAGAACTAAATAATGTGACTATCAGGTGGGGAAATCTAAATGAAAAAAGTCAAAGTTTTAAAATAAATCACAGTAGTGACGTTATAGCTATTCAGTGGAAAAAGACATCACTGCAACACATGTTGGAGCCTAGAACAAACAATGCTCTGCCACTCGCCTCACCTCAACATCCACACACGTGATAAAGAATAGAATAGAACTTTACTGTCACTGTTTAGAAACAATGAAATACAGTTTAGCAGCTCTTCTGGATGACAGGTGGACAATTATAAAAAACAAAGGAATATAGTTATAGGACATAGAAATAAAATATACAGTTAAATGTAAGAGCAGCCAAAGACCTGTATACATAGACAAAGGCATAAATACACACAAAAAAAGTTTGTGTATATATATAAAGTACTTGTATAAAGTTACCGGTTCTCCTGCTTTCTGTTTACGGACATGATAATGTCCCAATGACGCCCAAACCCAGATTTTGCTGTTGTGAATGAGGGTAAGACTTTTGAACACTGACCTGTATTATTAATACAAACATATATACTAACGTATTTAGAGCACAGTAAAATCTCTGTGGGTTGACACAATTCTGCCATTTTACATTACATAGCGTTAAATTCTCAGCCCGCGTGTGTGTGTATTGGCACTGACGGAGGGCCGCATGAATGACATGGAGAAAATGAGGCTGCTGGAGCTTGACCGTGTTTGTCTAAAATCCAAACTGTGAAATTAAAAGGCACTGTTATTCTCATCCAGCCCTCCGCCCTGCTGTTACAGCCTGTCAGAGTAAGAAACTGCTCTGAGTGACAGCTCCATACACTCAATCCCTTCCCTCTGAGCAAACAGAAAGTTTTATCATTGTCGTGGAGTTACCTGCCGTATCCCACAATATGACTGTCAAACATTTTCTAAAAGTGAGGCGCGTCTTGCACGAGCTGCGCAGAGACATCTTTATACAGCGCGAGCTGGGCAGTTATCAATTCAGGCATCTGTACAGCGCAAGCTTCACAGTTCTAAAGTTAGGCTTGATTGTATTCTTATTCTGATGTTATATTCATTAAAAGAGTTATAAAGTGAGGCGCGTCTTTTTTATACACGCTATTTATTCAGCGCGAGCTACACAGTTATAAAGTCAGGCTCTGATCTGTACAGTGCGAGGTTTTACAACGAGCAGCCTGCACAGAGCAGCGAGAGTCACGTGACGAAAGTGAAACATTTGTTGGAATCACGATGTCAGCTCCACATCGTCATGTCTATCAGCCATAGGCAATGGACGATGGCATCGTCTATCGGCCCATCCCTATAATGGATACGTTTGTGACATGGAATGAAAAGAAAACATGAAATTCTGCACCAGCACACAAAACCAAGACAGATAGTGGACAACGTTTATTACCATTTTGTTGGGGAGATTGGGGACAGGTCGGAGCCCTTCCCTACCTCAAAGTTGGGAATGGCAGAAAAAGTTTGAGAAACACTGCCTTACACAATGGTACAGTATAAGCTTATAATAAGTTGATTTAGATAGGATGCTGTTTTAGAAGGTAGCTGCCTATATAGACAATCGACAGAAAAAAAATCCACAGTCGTCCGTTATAATCCCATTCAGGATCAATGGGAAATACATATTAATGAACACAAGCTGGCGTGAGAAATGGCAGCCAAAGGCTTCTGCCACAAACTCAAGCAACTGCTTACACCAAAAATCCAACCCTTTATTAAATGTTCTATTAATTTGTGACGGTGGCAACCTCATTCTAAATGCTTTTGACTTGAAGGCGATTCAATTATCCTTAAAAGTTTGGCAAGAGTTTGCTCTCAATAAAAATATGAAAAGTAAAAAAGATCAATACATTTAATTCAGCATAATTCATTTCTTTGAACATTTATTTTCATAATATATTCAGTCCGCCAAGAGGTAAAACTTGACTTAGTGACAGGAAAGCAACAGGCTGGGAGTCGATATTGATTTCTCCGAGCGGAATAATGACTTAAAGGGCAGTGGGAATCTTTCCCGAAGACAAATGCCCTCAGAGAGAATGCCTTAGTCTTGTTTTTCATGTCTCTCACGCTGCATTTGACACCATCTGTCATTTTCCACTGATATAACACAAAAATTCAATATATTTATTCATTTTTTCATCCTAATGCCAGGGTGAAGAAAAAATACCAGGATTCCTAAAGATAGATGTTCCAGTGAAGAAGACAGGGAGACCTAAACATAATTATCTTTACATTTATTTTTATGACATTTATTATTAACTTGTTTTTGAGTTAATAGTTAATAATCTTTTAAGCATTAAAAAATGTAGCTATGTTAATTAATATTCTACACATCACACATCTACACATAAGAGGGTTTTGGAAGCATGAGGCGGGTGGTTTTAATGTCACTGTAATGTCTGACATACATTCTGTATGAAAACGTGACGATATCTTAGTCCTGTGTCAGCCACTGTAATGCTTCGAAAGGAAGCGGTGGAGTGAGCCGTTGGTTGCAATTCGCAACCTCACCCCTCGATACCCCTCGAGCACACCTGATGCACACAGAGATAATTCTGCCTTCCGGTTCCTGTCTGCATCGCTGCCGGCGGTTTGTTTGTATCCCTGCGCTTGCACTTCATTTTAATATTAGTGTATTTTAATATCGTTACTTATCACTGTCGTTGCTAACTTATCCTGATATCTCAATAACCCTGTTCTTGTTATTTACTTGAAGATTCTAAACCAAAATTGATAGTTAACTTAACGCCGTTAGCATAGCATTAGCGTGTTAGCTTGCTTTCTGTTTACACTGTGGAATATCATCTTGCCTCTAGTTTGTCTTGTGTGCTAACTGCATCTCTTTTTAAGCGTACATACAGTACTACGATTCATTGAGCAACCTTGGTAAGTCGGAGTTGCACTTCAAACCCGATGAGTTATGGCTTCTATTCCTATTATTGTTACTTGCACCTCATGTCATATGTTTAATTTAGCCCTCTCTGTCAGCTGCAAGGGTTTTATATGCAGGGAAATAGTTAGGCTGACAGAGAAGATCTTAGAATTAGAGTCTCGCATCCAATCTTTATCTGAGGATAGTAAGAGTGTAAGGACCATAGAAAACACTTTGGATGCGAGTAACGTTCCACGTTGGCACCACCAAAATTGCGTTTTTCCATCTTAAGAATATATCTAAACTACATCATATGCTGTCAATGTCAGATGCAGAGAAGTTAATTCATGCATTCATGACATCAAGACTAGATTACTGTAATGCACTGGTTGCCCTGCAGGCTTATTACAAAAACTCCAACTGGTCCAAAACGCGGCAGCTCGAGTTCTTACACTTACAAAAAGTACGACCATTGTAGGGCATGGTCGGATCAAAGTTTACCATTTGTGATCGTAAAACACAGTAACCTCTCAGCAGGACTACTACCAGGCACCAACAAGTCTGGCCAAATGTCCTATTCTCAACACCTTCATCACTGACCAGGACAGATTCGGATACTCTCCCCCAGACTTCAAAAGAGGTTCTTGGGGGAGGACAGGACTGTTCACCAAAGTGAGAAAAGCCATGTGGCCCCCAGGGACTGAGAGCCTCAAATTCTTCCAAAAGAATGTCTCTTTCCTTAGCCACAAAAGACTGGTTTAAAGTGTATACACATGAATCTCCACATTGTATGCTTGTCTCTATGTTATTCTCCTTCACCTATAACCTCAAAGGCATATGTGCTTAGTGGTATTCTGTGTATATTTACATTCTTGTCCAAACTACAGGTCAATGTAATTGTAACCCCTTCATGTTTCATATCTACGTGTTTCCTTTTTCATGTCTTAGAATATTGTGTATAGCACAGTAATGTATTTTATACCATACTCACTTTATTCTATTCTAAGTCTATTCCTGCTCCAAACTCCCAGGCGACCATAATGCAAATTATGCAAATGAGTTAGTGTGCCGGACAAAGAAACATGTTTTCGCGCCCAAAACTATCTCATCACATTGGATCGCCCACCTTAGAGGGGCGTGACGCCCTCTGTGTTAAAACATCTGAACACGCAGGAAAGCTGGCTCTTTTGTGTATGTTTGTTCGCTTGTGTGCATTTGCGCTCGTGCGCGTTCGCTCGCTCGTCTTCTTTCAACCTCTCGATACCTGCCTCTCCTCAGAGACAGTTTCTAACGGCAGTTTGCTTCAGCTAAATCAACGGACTCACGGCTTGCTCTGAACGCATCAGGACCCTTTGATACGCGCGCCAGCACGTGTCCCGAGAAACAAAGAAGCCAATGCAAGTATCTGAACTATTGCTAACCAGTTGCGTATAAGCTTTGCCCCTTTTAAATAAGGAGATTTGTCCTTGATGGTTCATGCAGATGTGAATAGCTGATTTAATACTGCCATTTTCTTTGCTTTATCTATTTCTTTCATTCTCTACTGTTTTACGTTTTTATGTTTGTTTGTTAATGTTTGGTTTGTGTTAGCTAGTTGATTTTAGTTCCCCCGTAGTGTAGATAAATAAAACGCATGTGTATCTGTGTTTATTTATCACATATCAACGTCACTTAAACTGCTTGATTTCGTTAAGATTTCTGAAGTGGTACTGTACTACAGTAAGAATATTGTTTTTCCAGGCCAGGGGAGTAATATTTCTTAGAGTTGATATACGATCTGCTGATCACTCAGTTGACGAGTTTATTTAGTTCGTCGCTGTTATTAGCTCTGCTGCATCAGGTAAAGTGTATAAAATAATTAATGGTTAATCACCATTAATTATTTGTAGGTTACTGTGTTTAAACTCATAGTTTCCCCGAAATACACTACAACATATTAGCCCGGTTCTGTCAACCTTGCACTGGTTACCTATAAAGCATCACATTAACTTTAAAATCTTGCTTATTACCTATAAAGCCCTACTTGGTTTAGCTCCTCAGTACTTGAGTGAACTCCTCTTGTATTACAGTCCTTCACCTGCATTACGCTCTCAGGCGTCCTGTCAGTTGGTAATACCTAGAATTTCAAAATCAAGTGCAGGTGGTAGATCCTTTTCCTATGTAGCGCCTAAACTTTGGAATAGTCTTCCCTGCACTGTCCGGGAGGCAGACACACTGTCAGTTTAAATCTAGACTAAAGACGCATCTTTTTAATCTTGCATACAGTACACTTCCATAATATAAATCCTCTGAGAGTTTAGGCTGCATTAGTTAGATCAACCGGAACCAGGAACACAACTGATGTACTTGTTGCATCAAAGAGTGCAGAACAATACTCTTCTCTCAGCCAGTCTTGTCTCATTGTTCCAAGGTTACCACAGCGAGCAGGATGCAGTTCATGGCCAGACCTGATGGTAGAGCGGAGACCTGACAAGAGCTGAGATGATAGAGCTGGATAAAGAAGGACGCGGTGACTTGACACGTCTTCACTACACAATTTCAAATGCTATTAGATTATTAATGATAATCTTAAATCTATAATTTACCTTATTAGTAAGTTTATTTATTTTTATCTAGCCTTGTTGTGCAAGCTCTCTGGAGCTTGTGCAGAGGCAGCAGCTTTTGCCAGAGGGGAACTGGAATCCCCTGGTTGGGTCTGGGTTCTCCTGAGGATTTTTTTCTCCATTGGAGTTTTGGGTTCCTCGCCACGGTTTGCATACTGTTTTGCACTATTTGCCTGGCCGGGGGGCTGCTTTAGATTTTTAAAGTTTTACTTAATTAATATTGCATATAGGAATTTATAGTCTGTTATATTTGACCTGTGTTTCTCTCCTTTATCTTAAAGAGCAGGTTTCATGAATCTCATAAAATTACCGGCATTTCAGTGTGTAACGTAGCTTTCCTTCAATTTTGACGATCTGCAAAGTTGTTATTTCCAAAAGTCCATGATAAATTAAGATATTGGCTTCCAAAGTAAGGAGTCGACTCCGAACCGCCCAAACAAATCGTTAGGCTTTCGAATCTTTTGAGTGTAACATCGATACGTCACAGTGTAATGCATCAGCACAATCCCCGCCTTCCCGCGAAACAGGAACACTCTGACCTGCCCACTAGCACTTCAGGTAGTGTTGCGTATACAACATGTCGAGAGGACGCTGTGTTTTGTGCTGTGAACGCAAATGTACTTTGTTTTCGCTGCCAAAGGATGACAATGTGAAGGATCAGTGGTTACATTTTTTTTCCCACAATACCACTGCAGTACAATTCCAACCTTGTGTAATGTGCTCGTCATTTTACCGACAACTGCTTCTCAAATTTTGGCTAGTTCAACGCGGGATTTGCCAGCCTCTAGAGTAGACCCTTAAAGATAAGTCAATACCAACTTTATTTGGACTAACAAGCGTCTCAGAACCACAAGCTGTAAGTATGATAAATACGTTATGTGTACATGTTAAATTGAGTGCTTACAATAGACTTGTACGTTAAAGTAATTGTGCTAGTCCGTGTTGTATACTTAGTACAGCTGTAGGTTTCCAGGTAAACAATGTATAAGTTAACAGTGTTACAGTTTTAATAATCCAACTCTTACCTAATAATGTGGCGGTTATTGTAGACTGTTGTCGTTCTACATGTCGTAGTATTGTACAAACTGTATCCCTTTATCGTTTAGTCACGGTAGCACTTTGCTAACGTGTCTCACATTATGGTTTTGTCAAGTGTGCCAAGTTTAGCTGTGGTCACGATCCCCTTCAAACAAAATGCTTTGCTTGTCATTATTTTAAAAACGGACTACAGCACTATATCATTTTATTATGTAAAGGTGTGTGCATTATCTTTGGAAGCTCTCGCTAACTTGCTCAGTTACTCCTCTCTGTATAATCAAAGTAATGATCAACTTTTGGATAGAGCCGTTGTTGTTCTCCCACAGCTATGACGAAAAAAGATCAACAGAAAACAATAGTCTGAATGGTTTATGAAGATAAGTTTATGAAGATAAAAACTTGTGATATGGTAATACTGATGCCATTTTTACACACAGGGTCTTTGTTTACAAAAACCTTCCTGAGATAAGAACTGTGGTAATGGAGGTTTCGTTTCTGACACGCAGTGTATGAAGAAAGACCAATCACAACTGATTGGACCAGTTGGCCAATCGGAGCACACTGGACTCGCGGTAGGGAGGAGCTTAGAGAAGCGGAACATTTGAACAGCTTCGGAGGAATCGTTTAGGGATCTTTGAGAAATGGATAAATACTAAATGCTTACTTTAAGAAAATAGCACCGTTTTTTACCTTTGATGCATTTGAAAATGTTGTTGGGGACTGTAATACAACATTAGGACACTTACAAAAACCTTGAAACCTGCTCTTTAAATGTGTGCTTACACTGTGCGTGTGTGTCTGTGTGTGTGCGTGGGTGTCTGTGTGTGTGTGTGTGTGTGTGCGTGCGTGCGTGCGTGTGTGTGTGTGTGTCTGCGCGTCCAGGTGTGTGTGTGTCTATGTCTATGTGTGTTAGTACATGTGCATATTGTGTGTGTGGAGTGTTTTGTGTGTGGGAATGTCTGTCTTCTGTGTTTTCACCTTTTTCTTGTTTTTACAGGTATAACTTTAATTGTTTTGCTTATAGTCAATATGTCTCGTGCACAGCTGCTTTGTAACAATGAAAATTGTAAAAAGCGCTATATAAATAAAGTTGAGATACCGGTAAATGTCATATACTGGACCTTTAAGTCAGAGCCTACACACCATCAAACCCAGGGTCCACCACACTTACAGACTTCTCAAATAAAACAAATGGAAACATGGAAACTTTTGGAGCTTGAATTTGATTGAATATAGTTTGGGAGACCTGATGATCTTTCTTAAAGATGAATGAGTCTGCTCACAGAGAACAGGTGAGAGATGTGCTGGAATGGGCAGCATTAGTTTGTAAATGAAATGTTTCAAGCTCAAGGACCGATGTTTCATACACGGCAAGAGTCTGATGGAATATTATGTGTTTTACATCAAACCTGTCACATCGGTATGTTCACGTTCACAAATCAAACTTTTGCATCACAACGCCTTCATTTCAGGTCCAAGAACATCTAAAGGATGTTCAAATGACTTTCAAGCTGTTTTTCAAACATCTTCTGACACTGAAGTTGAAAGTGATAAACTGCACTTGCTATACATTACTGCACAACTCAGTGAAATGTTTTACATTAACATTCATCAATCTGAAAACTGACAGCAGTCAAATGAAATATTACTGAACCTCAAACTGTTTCTAAACCTTAGGATTTCTTATTCATCCACATTCTGAATCCTGACCCAATCCAAACACTAATTCAGCTTATTAAGAGCTTGTCGCTTGGTGAAAGCCATTTATATCGATACATGACACAAAGGCAAAAAAACTGCTGAAGCAAGACTTTTCATGCAGACTAATGAAATGAATCATTAATGCATAACATTTAGAAAAAAAAGAAACATTTACTAAAATAAGTAGTATAGCAAAAGTATAGCAAAATGCATTACTACAATAAAAAAAATAGATAATATATACACAATAAAATAATTACAATTTAGAAACTGAAGCAAACAGCTCACAGTACTCTGAGCAACAGATTTAAAAACCCAACAAGGAATATTCTGTTTGAAAGCTGTTATAAAACCTCAAAAAGAAGAGCAATACCACAATAACACAAATCATCAGCATTCATCTAAAGTTTCACTTAGCTATTAAATGGTTTATTCATCATCGCCGGACGTCTTTTTAAAATTCTAACAAGAAATAAAACTCTTGGTCAAATAATGAGTCTCTCTGGGGAGATAACAGCAAAGCCATCACTGAAACTTTCTTACCATGTTAGAGGAGCCGGCGGCATCGATCTGGTGTGTGGCAATTAAGACAGACATGATTGAAACGCTCGTGTCACTTCCTGTCTGTCTGCCGAAGCTGTCATTCACTCGGACCCCACTCCAGCTCACAGAAACACTCTCCAACAAATCAATAGTCGAGTCGCATGACTCCTGTCTTCAGTATAACACTGTGATGACGGCTGGTAGAAAGAGAGTCTGTTTACTGCTGTTTCATACTCTATAGCTGTCCTTCTCTCTCTCTCTCTCTCTCTCTCTCTCTCTCTCACACACACACACGCACACACACACACACACACACACACACATGCACACACGCACACACACGCACACACAGTTTCTCACTCTCTCAATCTTAATCTCATCTTGATTTTTCTTTATTCTTACTCTTATTCATTGAATTACCCCACCTCTTCACAAAGGAGTTTAAAGTCAACATAAAATTAAAATTCACCCTATTTTATTTCTTAATAAACTGGTCAAATAAATCTGTTAACTTTAACCATCATTAACCATTTGGACATTTTTAGACTCATGTTGCAGGTGTGATTAAATTTCACAAGTTGCAATAGTGAGACAATTTAAAAACCTAAGTGAAACATAAAGTTAGAGTCTCCTGAGCAACAGAAAAACAATAAAATGTTTCTTATGGTAATCCCTGAAGTGCTATAGGACCTTTTTTGTGTGAATGTTCATTTTCCTAGAATAGAATAGAATATTTAATATATTCTAAATATTTAGAATATTTGGCTTTGTAATCCATTTTATATCTCAAACAAAGTTCATTTGCATTGTGGCACAAAACAGATTAGCTGATTGATGCTATTCCTCCATAATAGTTGTATTTTTCCTTTAACATATAGGCACAAGCCAAAGGCCAACAGAATAACATTTATCTACTGTTTTACGCTTTGACTTTATACTTTGTTGTGGTCAAACTGAGTACTATCCAGGGTCCAGGATGTACCCAAAAACAAAAATTCACAAAAAAGAAATCATTCACCAATTACTTTTTTCTGCAGAACACAAAAGACGATATTTTGAAAAATGTTGGTAACCAAATGACATTGAAGCACATTGACTTTCATTGTACAGTATGAACACCAAACCAAATATCTCAAAATATCTTCTTTTATGTTTAACATACACTGGTTTTGAACTTCATGAGCGTGAGTTAATGATAACAGATTTATTATTTTTGGGTGAACTATCCCTTTAATCCTTTCTTGTTAAATACTCTCCCAGAAATGTCCCATCAACAAAGAAAAAGGACTGCGAATGTCATTTCATCTTGACTCGCCTCTTCATGGAAGATTTCATTGGTTTAGGGCTTCAGCTAAACTGGAGTTTAAAGTTTTGAGAAAGCAGGCACTGTGGGAGACCACAAAGCCCAAACAAGAACACACCAGGCAATCTGGAACTTTCTAACGTGGAAAACTAGTGAAGTGCTTTGCTTGCCTCGACCCCCTCCCAGCTCTGCTTGAGGATGTGAGTTTGTTGGTGCATTTCCATCCGTTTCAGTGTCTGTATCCCAACCGACATGGAATCAATCTGATCATAATTATTGTGAGGCTGTGATCTCTGTGCGGCATGTCTAGCGTACTATAAATTACACTTGCTCCACTGAACATCCCTGCTGCAATCCACAGGGACACAACTTTATTTGTGTACCGAATAACAGCCACGGTGTCAAAGACAAATCCAATGGATCCCCACAAACTCTTTCTGTTCTGTGTCACGTTCCAGAGGTTCAGTGCTGTGCCAGAACAAACCTTATGAAAGGGGACATGTTTTAGAAGACTGAAGTCTGACACAGTGAGGCGTGTCTACTTGCTGTCATAACTGTTTTTAAAGAGTACATTCCTCGAGATCATAAAAAATACATTTCATGAAGTGTTTAATTTTGCCGTGTTTGAATGTAAGCAATCTGCCAAGTTGTAAATCCAAAGGTGAACGAATAACAAAGTTATTAGCTTATAAAAAAGGTAATCGACTCTGAATCACGCGAACAAGCCATGACCTGTCCGAATCTTTAACCACAATGTACCTACGTCACTAGAAAAATCCCCGCCTACTGACTGCGAAAACTTAACTCTCTCCTCCCCAAACAATGTACTAGCTCGTTCGTGACGTGTGCATCATGTCTAAGAGAAGCTGTGTTCTATGTAGTGAAACTAAGTCAGTCTTATTTTCACTACCAAAGGAAGAACTTCTGAGGAAAAAATGGTTACTATTTATTTTTCAAACGACACCAAAGGAGTATAAACCGAACGTTTTACTTTGCGCGCGTCATTTTACCGAAGATTGCTTCATCAATCTTGGCGCCTTTACTGCAGGATACATTAAACGTCTTTCCTTAAAAGATGTTGCAATACCAACTTTATTTGGACCTGTAAGCTCCACCGAATCACAACCTGTAAGTGTGACTCTTTATTTTTGTCTTTACTTAAAATTAAATTTGTGTGACGTTATCTCATGTCTGTGTTTAGCTAACGTTACCGTTATTTTTGGGGTTGTTACTGTTTGTTTACCTAACGTTAGCTATAAACTCGTTGCGCTAATGTAAGTGTTCAACCATATTAACTCGCAAAGTCTTTATTTCAAGAACTGCGTGGTGTACTATAGTTATAATAACATCTGAAGATACGAACACCGTACACTGTATGCCGTGATAACTAACTGTTACAAGAGAAGTGTCTAAAACAGTCCTTTTTCTTACTGGCATCTGTATAAGGATTAAAGAATGATTCGTCAGACTCGGGCTCGAACTGGTAAGGTAAAATCGACGCCATCTCTCTCTATACACTGTTAATATCCAACCACCTGCAAACCGTAATACAGCAGTAATGATAGGCGGTCCATTTGCGACACATGCTGAACGCGTTTGACCAATCACAGCAGACTAGACCATTTGACCAATCACAGCAGACTAGACCATCTGACCAATCACAGCAGACTAGACTATCTGACCAATCAGATCAGACTACGCTGGCGGAAAGGCGGAGATTACACAGATGAATCGCGGAACGAATCATTTGAGAGTCAGTCAAGAAGTAAGGTAATAAAAACTGCTTATTATTACGAAATAACAGTATTTTTACATCATGTATGTACATAAACTTGTTGTCGGACACTCCATAAACCAAAATAAGCCCTTAAAAATATTGAGGAATGTACTCTTTAAAGAATGTGTAGTGAAACCTCAGAAGATACAGAGAGGTGCTGGCATCAAGACAGGAGCTTCCGACTCGAGCCAACAGGAACCCCCCTCCAAATTTAGATTGAAATCTTTAGTTAATTTTTCATCCATTCTTTGCTGAGGTAAAATCTGACATGGATTTCACAATTGCCCACAAGAGAATACAAACATTTTCTATTGAATTCCAAGACCAAAATCCAAGACCGAACCCAGCTGTTCTTAGCAGGTTTAATTTGGAAGTCGCTGGTCCTCCAAGTCTGGCAAAGCTGATTAAGATATCCAGCCAGCCCATCTAAAACCTCATTAACCAACTAAAAATGGGTCAAAACCCCTCTAAAACCAGCTGCTAAAGTGCTACAACCAGGCTGGGAGACCAGCTTAGATTTTTTAGCAGGGAATGATCTGTTCTATGTAGGGCTGCAGCTAGCAATTCTTTTACCAATCGAGTATTCTACAGATTTTTCCATCGATTAATCGAGTATTCGGATAATAAGTACTTTTTCTTTATTAAAAAGCAATACTAAATATACAAGAGAAAATAAGACAGGTCTCTTAAAAGGAATAAAACAACTAATTTGTTTCCATTTTAGAACAATTAAAGTTTTTATTGCTGAAATCGCATACATTAATATCTGTGAAAACTAAACCCATTTATTACATTCCATTGCCATATTAAATTCAAAATGCAATATAATACAAATATATAAATAAGAAACATGAATAAAAATTTCAAAGGTAAACAACTAACTTCAGCTCATGCATGATGCATTTAGTTTATATAAATTAGTTTTAGTTTCTTTTTTTACTATTAAATAGTAATATATAGCCTATGACTTTTATTTTGGCAGGTTGTCGGAAGATGCTTATTTTTTAGTATTTCTGTTTCTTCACTCAAACAATAACATGTTCGTGAAATAAGCTCTCAGGGGGACATTCTACAATGCTTAACGTGAAAAACGCTTAACGTAGCTTAACGTACCTAAACAGCGATCAAGGAAAACCAAGTTTCTGTCAAACCTTCCTTGCACTTGCTGCTGTCAAAAGAACGAGCTCTTGGTCCGCGGATAAAGTGAATGATATCACGTTATGTCATGAACGTGGGTGGTGAGGACAAGGACAGAGGACCCAGACGCAGACAGTGGGTAAGGGGTTAACAAGACATTTAATAAAATATAAATACAAAACAAACACCCTCGGGGGAGTAACATAACAAAACATGGCAACGGGAACAAGGACTAGCTAGACTAATAGTAACACTTGACATATAACTACAATAAACTAGACTACACAAAACACAGGAACTCACCACAGATGACACGAACACAACAGTACAATGAACCAGCACATGACAAGAGACACGAGGTCAATATATAGGGAGATAAATCAAGAGGGGACAGGTGCGGGGCATGAACTAATAGTATCACTAACGAAGAAACAAGAGGGCAGGAACAATGACAAGACCTGGAGAGAGCATGTGGAAGGCCAAGTGGGCCAAAATGCTTCTCTCCACATGAAACAAGAGTTTCTGCTATGGCTCTGCCACAAGATCAAGAAAAGCAAGACAAGATGGGGCAGAACCATGACATGTTAAGCGTTTTCTCCCCCATAGAAGTACATTAAAAGGAAACAGCTTACCGTGGCGTAACGTACCTAAACAGCGATCAAGGAAAACCAAATTTATGGCAATTTTACTTCTAATAAACACATGCTGCTGTCAAAAGAACGAGCTCTTGTTCCGCAGATAAAGTGAATAATATCATGTTAAGCGTTCTCACCATAGAAGTCCATTATAAGTGAAAACAGCTTAACGTAGCTTAGACAAATTTCTGTAATTTTAGTTGTAATTAGTACTTCAAAAGCCACCATATGCATTGTGTTAAAAAGTGGTGTAGCCTACTCTTTATACCCTGTCTGAAACCAATATTAAGAAATGAGGCTGAAAGGTAATAAAGTTGTTAACTCCTGGCTTCAGTGTTGTTACATCGAGCTGAATAGCCTGTGGAGCAAACTAGAACAAAACAGCACGAATGTTTCTAAAAGCTCTGCTAAAAAGGGACAGAAATATAAATGAGATGATACAGCATGTTCTTGTGGCACGAATGCTCGCATGGCTATTGCGTCAGTAGGCTAATTGGCGTTGCCATTTATCCGCGGACCAAGAGCTCGTTCTTTTGACAGCAGCAAGTGTTTAGTACAAGGAAGGTTTGACAGAAATTTGGTTCCCTTTCTGTCGGTCTCTCGACATTGTGTCGAGAGACCGACAGATGGGGTTCGCTCTTGAGAACCTATCAACTTCTGACTAGTTTAGAAAAGGCCAATGAAATTGGTGAATGAAATTTGCATGCAGGACTCCGCCCCCGGATATCCGGGTATAAAAGGGAGACAGCGTGTTGCATTCATTCACCTTTTGTTCTTCGGAGCCTTCACACTGATCGACTTTGAGACTTCAAACTCTACGCCGAATTACTGCTGGAATCTTACAACGTGATTCAGCGGACTGTCCCTTCCTGCAGCGACTTCCCCTTCCGACTTCCTCTGCAGTTCCAGAAGTGTTTGAGTTTTTTTCTCTAAAAGAGCAAATTTCTCCATCGTGGCATGTCCAGCTGTTCTCATGGGTGCAACACACTCATCGAGGAGGACACGATGTCTGCTTCAAGTACGCTGGGGCAGACGTTGTGGATACGTCCTGCCCACACTGCGGGCGGTTGACGATTCAGACGTTGACGATTCAGACCACCTCGTCTGCTCCCCGTTCCGTGACGGCAGGACTACGGCCCTGCCGTCTGCTACGGCAAGCAGCGAGGGTGATATGAGGATTACTGTGAGCGTTAATCCGCCAGCCACTGACTCACGGACCGTTAGCACCTCGTCTTGCTCGTCTGACCGTTCCCCAGGAGACGGTCCCACCGTCTTGTTCCTCAACCATGTATTCGGAAATGGTGCGTGATAATGATGAGATGTCCCTTGCAGCATCGGGGGGTGACATACTGCCATCCGACTCCGGCGATTTCTCGGAGCTCCCTCAATCGGGGGGTCGAGCCCAGGAAGAAGCGGACGTCGAAATGCCAGCCATGCTTTCCCGGGCCGCCGTGAGCGTTGGGTTGCAGTGCCCGCACTGCCTCTCCCGGCGCTCATGGCTGGATACATGGTGCCTCGGGCTTGAGCGTGTTTCCAAGCCGCGCCCGCCCCCAGTGCTGTGTTTACCGGAAGTGCACGAGGAACTTAGTAAGACCTGGAACTCCCCCTTTTCAGCACGTCCAAACCAGACAAGTTCTGTCACCCTCTCTTCCCTCGAGGGTGAGGCAGCTAGAGGACACATTGATGTCCCCCAGGTGGAGTGTGCCGCTGCGGTGCACTCATGTTCGCAGGCGGCAGCCACCTGGGGGTCTCGACCTAGACTCCTGTCCAAAGCATGTAGGGTCTCGGCATCTCATCTGGGCACACTCGCGAGATCTGTTGTGTACACACAGGGACCTAGTGCTCCGGCACCTAGATCGGTTGGGAACACAGGTCAACCAAGAAAAGAGCAAGCTCTCCCCTGTGCAGAGCATCCTCTTTCTCGGTATGGAACTCGACTCTGTCTCCATGACAGCCTGACTGACTCAGAGCGCGCTCAGTCAGTGTTGAACTGCCTGAAACACTTCAGGCAGTCAGCGGTCCCCCTGAAACAATTTCAGAGGCTCCTGGGCACATGGCATCCTCGGTGGGGGTGGTCCCCCTCGGGTTGACCGCTCCAACACTGGCTACAGAGTCGGGTTCCCTGGAGAGCGTAGCACACCGGCAGCAGGCATATGGTCATCACGCCTCTCTGCCGACGCACCCTAACCCCCTGGTCTTCAATGACCTTTTTGGCGGACAGGGTCCCCCTAGGGCAGGTCTCAAGGCACGTCGTGGGATGACGGATGCCTCCCTGCAGGGTTGGGGTGCCGAGTTCAACAGGCACGCAGTGTCGGGGCGGTGGATGGGCCCCCGCCTGCGTTGGCATATCAACTGCCTAGAGTTGTTGGCTGTGCTACTTGCACTGAAGAGGCTGCAGCCTCTCGTGCAGGGCAAGCACGTGCTGGTCCGGTCGGACAGCACAACTGCGGTGGCGTATATCAATCAACAGGGTGGCATTCGCTCATGGCAGTTAACACGACTCGCCCGACGCCTCCTCCTGTGGAGTCAGCAGGTGATCAGCTCAGTCAACGCCTTGCGGAGAGTGGCGACTCCATCCCTGCGCAGTCCGGCTCATATGGGAGCAGTTCAGCCAGGCACAGGTGGACCTGTTGCCTCCCCGGACTCCTCCCATTGCCCGCTTTGGTACTCTCTGACTGAGGGACCCCTCGGCACGGATACCCTAGCGCACAGCTGGCCACAGGGCAAGCGGAAGTACGCCTTCCCCCCAGTGAGCCTCATTGCACAGGTCTTGTGCAAGGCCAGGGAAGAGGAGCATCAATTGGTACTAGTTGCGCCCTATTGGCCCAACCGGACTTGGTTCTCGGAGCTAATGCTCTTGACAACAACTCCCCCCTGGCCGATCCCCCTGGCGAAAGACCTGCTTTCCCAGGGGAAGGGCACGTTATGGCATCCCAGGCAGACCCCTGGAACTTCCATGTCTGGACGGGACGAGGAGATCCTGAGTGGCCCACCCCCTACGGTGGTTGGGACATCACTCAGGCTAGGGCCTCGGCCACTAGGCGGCTATACGCCCATAAGTGTATAGCTATTATTGTTACTTGCACCTCATGTCATATGTTTAGCTTAGCCTTCTCTGTCAGCTGCAAGGGTTTTATATGCGTCACTGTTTCCTGCATCGGGCTTCCTGTTTCCTGCATCGCTGCCGGCGGCTTGTTTGTATCAGTGCACTTACACTTCGCTCTAATATTAGTGTATTTTATTATCGTTAATTATTATTGTCGTTGCTAACTTATCCTGATATCTCAATAACCCTGTTCTTGTTATTTACTTGAATATTCTAAACCAAAAGTGATAGTTAACTTAACGCCGTTAGCATAGCAATAGCGTGTTAGCTTGCTTTCTGTTTACACTGTGGAATATCCTCTTGCCTCTGGTTTGTCTTGTGTGCTAACTGTTTCTCTTTTTAAGTGAGTATACTACAATTCATCGAGCAACCTTGGTAAGTTGGAATTGCACTTCAAATCCGGTGAGTTATGGCTTCTATTCCTATTATTGTTACTAGCACCTCATGTCATATGTTTAGCTTAGCCTTCTCTGTCAGCTGCGAGGGTTTTATATGCGATAAATGCAGGGAAACAGTTAGGCTGACAGAGAAGATCTTAGAATTAGAGTCTCGCATCCTATCTTTATCTGAGGATAGTAAGAGTTTAACGACGATAGAAAACACTTTGGATGTGAGCAACATTAGCGCACACAGCTCGGTTCTGGTTGAAAATCCCCCGCAGCTGGGAAACTTCGTGACTGTGAGACGGCGTAGTCGCAGGACAAAACATCACTCAACCGTTCTGATTACAGTCTCGAACAGGTTTGCCCCGCTCAGTGACGCACCGACTGAGAAACCTGCTGAAAGTGCCATAGTTATCGGTGATTCTATTGTTCGGAACGTTAACATAGAGGCACCAGCCACCATAGTCCAATGTTTACCGGGAGCCAGAGCACCTGACATCAAGTCAGAACGATCTCTGACATTAGGACATGTGCCTAAAGCATATAAAGTGGCTGTTATAAGGCCTCTTGTCAAAAAACCCCAACTCGACCCTAGAGAACTAGGGAACTACAGGCCTATATCGAATCTACCTTTCATATCTAAAGTTCTGGAAAAAGTAGTTTCAACTCAATTATGCTCCTTCCTCCAAAGGAATGACATCAATGAAGAATTCCAGTCTGGATTTAGAGCATGTCACAGTACAGAGACTGCTTTGATCAGAGTTACAAATGATCTGCGATTGGCGTCTGACTGAGGTTGTATCTCGTTATTGGTGCTGCTAGACCTTAGTGCTGCATTCGACACCATTGACCACAGCACACTCCTACATAGACTCGAAAATTACATCGACATTAAAGGAATAGCTTTGAAATGGTTTAAATCTTATTTATCTGACCGTTTTCAATTTGTAGCAATAAACAATGAGGTGTCACGCAAATCGCAAGTCCAGTACGGTGTACCACAGGGCTCAGTCTTAGGGCCTCTGCTCTTCGCATTATACATGCTACCTCTAGGAGATATAATAAAGCGACACGGAGTTAGCTTTCACTGTTATGCTGATGATACTCAACTTTATATTTCCTCGAAGCCTCATGAAACACAGCAGTTCCATCGAATAATGGAATGCATAGTCGATATAAAAAACTGGATGAGTAACAACTTTTTATTACTGAACTCGGACAAAACAGAAGTGTTACTTATTGGACTGAAAACTGCTATAAGTAACAACTAAGAATACTGTTTAACTATTGACAGATGTTCCATAAAACCCTCGTCGTCAGCAAAGAATCTTGCCGTTCTATTCGATAGTAATCTGTCATTTGAGAGCCACGTCGCCAACACCTGTAAAATTGCGTTTTTCCATATTAAGAATATATCTAAACTACGTCATATGCTGTCAATGTCAGATGCAGAGAAGTTAATTCATGCATTCATGACATCAAGACTAGACTACTGTAATGCACTGTTAGGTGGTTGCCCTGCAGGCTTATTACAAAAACTCCAACTGGTCCAAAACGCGGCAGCTCGAGCTCTTACACATACAAAAAGTATGAACATATTAGCCCGGTTCTGTCAACCTTGCACTGGTTACCTATAAAGCATCGCATTAACTTTAAAATCTTGCTTATTACCTATAAAGCCCTACATGGTTTAGCTCCTCAATACTTGAATGAACTCCTTTTGTATTACAGTCCTTCATGTGCATTATGCTCTCAGGCATCTCAGGTCGCTATGGCATACCGATCACTCGGGGTGTAGCCTCCTCATGGGCACTGGCTCAGGGCGCCTCTCTGGCAGACATCTGCAGAGCTGCGGGTTGGGCTATGCCCAACATATTCGCGAGGTTCTACAACCTCCGCGTGGAACCAGTATCAGCCCGCGTCCTGCAGGGCAACATGTAGGACCGGCAGCCGGTAGGGCGTATGCCTGCGAAAGCCCTTCCCCCCTTCCTCGAGGTGGGTCAGCGGCTATTTCCGCCTCCCTTCTTTCCCCACTGGGCAAAGAACAGGCATTCCTTTCATCACTAAGCACCTTCCTGGGGGCAGGGTGGGCAGAGCTTAAGGGTGCCCCTGGGGGAACCCTTAGGCCGGGGAACAGTTGAGTTATCTAACACATAGCTCTAACTGGACCTAGTGCTCCAGGCGTAGTAACCCCCCCCATCGGGCGGTTCCGTCTGATGTATCCTCATGAATGGTTCCCACTTGGTAACCCATGACCTCCCTAGGTGGACTTTTTCCCATGAGTTCTCCCCTGATGGTGAGACCATGTTGGTATCTCCACTAATTCCTCCCTATGGTAGGTAGTGGTCTCTGCAGCGTTTTTCCCCCAAGGGGGAATAATGCTTACCCAGTGGCCCTTACGGTGCCGGGTGGCTTCTCGCTGTTAGAGAAACAAGGCCTCCGCCCGTGACGGTCGGTGGCAGGGGCTTCCCATCTTTTCTTCAAAAGCTCTGGGACCCCCTACCTCTCCACTGGATGGTTAAAATTTCACGCTAGCGCTCACATCTAACTCGCCCAGGCCAGTCAGCGTTGCTCCGCTAGAGATTGTGATGCGGCACAGCGCTGTGGCATTTTCCATAGGAACCCCATCTGTCGGCTCGACACAACGTCGTGAGACTGACAGAAAGGGAACGTCTTGGTTACGGATGTAACCTCAGTTCCCTGATGGAGGGAACGAGACGTTGTGTCCTTCTTGCCACAACGCTGGCCGCCCACCGCAGCGGTCGAGGGATGCTCAGGCTCCTCAGACCAAAAGGTGAATGAATGCAGCACGCCGTCTCCCTTTTATACCCGGATATCTGGGGGCGGAGTCCGGCATGCAAATTTCATTCGCCAATTTCATTGGCATTTTCTAAACTAGTCAGAAGTTGATAGGTTCTCAAGAGCGAACCCCATCTGTCAGCTCGACACAACGTCTCGTTCCCTCCATCAGGGAACTGAGGTTACATCCGTAACCAAGACGTTTTCCTTGGTCGCTGTTTAGGTACGTTACGCCAGGTTAAGCTGTTTCCTTATAATGGACTTCTATGGGGGAGAAAACGCTTAATGTGATATTATTCACTTTATCCGTGGACCAAGAGGTCGTTCTTTTGACAGCAGCAAGTGTTTAGTACAAGGAAGGTTTGACAGAAATTTGGTTTTCCTTGATCACTGTTTAGGTACGTTAAGCGTTTTTCACGTTAAGCGTTTTAGAATGTCCCCTCTCAGAGCAACTCTGGAGGTGAAGTTCATGTCCTCATTCAGCGCAGACGCAGACAAATTTATGAGCATCACGCGTGTAGCACATTAAACTATGCAGTTCATTCACGCAGAACAGCCAGATGACATATGTAAATAACAGGATTCGGCGTCCACAATTCCGCATCAAGTTTCACTCGCAAAATAGGCTAAAACTCAGTCAAATAGCAGTTCACCATTTCAATAAGCTATCACTTATTTATCAGCATGAGAAATAGGTGTGAGCGTGTGAACAGACTAAAATGCGTGAGATTTGAGAGCCTTGTAACATGAACAGTGTTTAGTGGGCTGTGTGTTAGTAATAACGGTCCGTGGGGAAACGCAGCGCTCCGTGTGTACTGTAGTTAAATGGATTAAACAAAGCTTCGGGGCATCAAAATTTGCCTCGATTATTTTTGTAATCAAATTACTCGAGTTACTCGAGGAATCGTTTCAGCCCTAGTTCTATGCTATTCACAAAAACTGTATGTGTTTCTGAAAGATTAAAATTTAAAAATGGATATAAACTTAAAATAAAATTGATTTCTTCCGAAGAAAAGTCTCCTGAGCTATGAAACAACAATAACTGTGTCCCATGGGACTCTGGCGCATTCGCTACTCTCAAATGCAACTTTGTCTTGGTTGAGAATATGATTTGTTAGTGGAAAAATGAATCAATTATGATGATGTGGTGCATGGACCGAGGTTATAAATTTATCAGAATGGATGGGTAACAAGCTCATGCGGAGCACTCGCAGCACGTCAATCTGCACAGCTGACACAGGCACCAAGGCAGCACATTACACTGAAACACACACAGACACGCAGCCAAACATTTCACAATCATGGTACATCATTGCATACTGTAAATAAACAATGCAGCAATAAACATTTCAAACAGTGGCAGGCTACATCGTTGTTACATGACAATGTTTAACATTTAATTGGCATTTATTTTTAAATGTTTAAAATGTCATTGGCCGAAGGAGGGAACAAATATATTTAAGGCCCTGGCATCTTACAATCTTTAGAAAATGAAAGTTCTATACACAAAATATGCATACGGTGCGCTGTCTGCATACTATATACTTTTTTTCAAAATAGAAGGTAGACATTTTAAACATTCTTTACGATTATATACACACACGCTGTCTCCAAAATGAGACGATTCAACAATCCCACGATGATGGGTTTATTTCATTATTGAACAATGGCTCCCCAATTCCCCACTTCATGAAGAAGAGATGAATTAAAAAATGAACAGGTTCCCAGAGGCCTGCAATAGCACTGTTATCTCGCTGACGTTTGCCCCAAGCATGATGAAATGACTCTGTATCCATTGCTCCACTTCAGCTAAACAGATGAGAACAAATCCAATGATGTAAACAGAGCTAGATGAAATTAATGTAAATTGTGTTTGTTTGTTAGCATATCTATTGATTTCTCTGAGTGCCCGTGGATTTGCTGCTTGTCAGTTTTTATAAATGTTTATAAACATTGTGTGCATCTATTTCTGGGTGTATGTCCACACACAAAAACATGTTTGTAATGCATGTTATGATACTGGCACTAGCAAATTTACAAAACAAACCAATCGTGTGTTTTCTCTTAAAGGCTTGTCTGTCACAGCAATCCACTTTTTGCAGTTTCTCGCACATTCGCCTACACATGCAGAACTGCCACAATCACAGAGAAATGCATCAAAATCTATTCAAAGTGAGATGTGAGGGTGGTGAATCTCATGAAGAGGCTCACAGTCATCACTGGGAGTGTTGATGCGTGTGATTTTTTGAGTCATTTTTGGTGAATGATGTTTTATCTGTGTGCTGCTGTCTGTACACATTCTCATTCCAGGAAGCAGGGCAGGAAATGGTGTCTATAATATGTTTGATTCATTTTTATGCAGAAGAGAAAGTGTGTGCATTGTAAATGGGCATATCCACTAATTAAAGGGATACTCCATTTACCCACCCTTGAGTTGTTCTAAGCATGTATAAATTACTTTGTTCTGATAAACACAGAAACATATTTGGTAAAATGATAGTAACTGACAGTTCTGGGACATTATTTTTGTATTCTGTTGAACAGAAGAATTTAAGAAAGCAAACAGCTCTGGGGCACCTTTGACTACCATTTTAATTTTTCCTACTATGGTAGTCAATGATCTCCCAGAAATGTCAGCTGCTAACCTTTTTCCAAATATCATTCCCTGTGTTCATCAGAACAAATAAATGTATACAGGTTTGGAACAACTTGGGGGAGTAATTCATGACAGAATTTTCATTTTTTGGTGGAGTAGCCCTTAAAATTACAAGTAATTTTGCCAACATTTGAAACTATATTAGCATAAGGGTTCTCAGATAGTGTGGGTTGTGACGCAGAACTGGGTGGCAGGTGTGTTTTGACAGGATTCAGACAGCAAAGAATAAAATAATGTTACAATTGAATTATAAATTACAATTAATCTGCCACTTGGTAGAAGCTAAACATGACACATACCAACATGAATACTGTATGTTGCAATACTTGCAACTTTATGCTCAAAAAACAGAAACGGAACTATGAAAAGTATAACATTAAGAAGACAATAGGTTAGAGAATGAGAGGCCAGTAAATCACGTTTCTGCTGTTGTTTCTGCATTTACAAAAAGGTAAATTGTCCTATTCAGCCTCTTGGTTTTGTATATTACTAGCTCATGCAGTTATAGTAATATTTCTACCTCTCAGTATTTGTGCAATAAACAATTGTGGCACCGTGTTGCATTTCTTGACCCATGTAACATGCGAGCCTTAAAACAAAGTCAGCTGATAATCAACAAAAATGACGACTTGAAAAAATAATAAACAGAGTATTTTTATTTCTCTGGGCTTTAAACACAAACATCAGACAACATTGGTTTAATAGTAAACTTTATCATTTTACTTTACCCACAATAAATAAAAAAGTAAAATCAATTTGAGCTGCTTGTTTCCATTTGGCAATAACATTATAACTCAACATTCTCTAATTTCACACAGCCTCAGTGCTGTGTCTATGTACAGATTTCCCCGTTCTTAATAACTTGACATTCTGTGCGTGACTGAACAATTTAGATAAGTGATGTGCGTCCTTTGAACACCCCCAAGCTTTTCATGCCAAAGTGGTCCATTTCTCATAATAAAGGTGTGTCTGAGCAGGGTTCGGCTGTTATATTTTATTGTGTGTTATTAATAGGACTGTATCAGAGTGTCAGAAGCAGCCAGAATGAAAATAGATATGAAAAAAAGGTTTTGAACGGAAGACAAAGTATCAATTTACCAAACATCCAAGGGTGACAGAGCACGTGTGAGTGTAAAACCATACACAAAGTAGACATTTATAATGAAACACAATTATGTTTATCTCACTGTGGCTCGATATCAAATAAGGCCCTTATTTGCATATAAATGAATGATTGTCCTCCACCGTTCAATTATCAGAGTATTTCATGAAAAACTAAAAAACTAAACCTGCTCCTTCATACTTTTAAAGGCCTGTAAAAAGAACGCTTAAAAGAGCCGTAAGGTTTATAAATAATACATAACTGTGTAAAATAAAATCTTTAATGCAGGCCTTGGCTTGGTTTATGTGTAAGGGGCTAAATGGTTTAGGCTAAGGAATTCCAATAAATAATGATTTATGAATTATAATACTGTAACTACTCCCATTTACACTGATATACATTGATTGACAAAATGAGACTGATATAGGTTTATTAGATATCTTTTTCACTGTTACACATTTGGGTTTCCTTCTGGTAGATTTACAGTATGCCCAATTGTCCAGTAATGAGCAGATATTTGTGAGATGAATGATTACAGACGGTGAAGGATCTGATGTGCTGACAATATAATACTCAACATACAATTGTTCTTTTCCAAAGCATACACAGACAGCTCCCTTCTAAGACAACATAAAGAAATCTCTTTTTCCAGAACTCAGTGGAAAGCTCTGGAGATAAACGTATAATTGGAATGCCTCCCACCATGTTAATTAAATACTTTGGCTTTTCTTTTAGCCACCAGTATGATCGTATACTCTTAAAAAAAAGGTGATTCAAAAGGTTCTTCGATGCCGTATAAGAACCTTTTGGTTCCATAAAGAACCTTTAACATCTGAAGAACCTTTCTGTTTCACAAAAGGCTTTTTGTGGCGAAAAAATAATCTTCTTCAGAATATAAAAAAGTAAGAAAGAGATGGTTCTTTAAAGAACCTTTGACTAAATGGTTCTTTGTGGAACCAAAAATGGTTCTTCTATGGCATCGCTGTGAAAAACCTTTTAAGCACCTTTATTTTTAAGAGTGTAATGTACCATATTAAGTTCCATTCAGAATATATTAACAGTTTCTGTTGCTATTTAATACATTTTCCACTTAGTTTGTTGAAATGCATACTGTATATACAATGCAAACTTAGAATGTATCCAGAAAAACAAACATTTCTTAGATGGCAGACTAGTGGTGCCATCTACTTTTTCAAACAAACATTATATCATTAGTGTGCCAATGATGGCTAAAATGCAGTCTGACTAGACAGCTCACTAAGTTTTGGAACAGAGCTGCTCAGTAAGGTGACTTTAGCAGAAGCACTGGAGATGCCAGAATATACAACCCAGCCAAGATCTTGTCTTATTACTTGCCAACTAGCCTCAATCACTGGAGCCAAATTGATTGATTAACATCATCAAAGCATCAGAGCTGTGGCTCAGTGCATGGACCTCATGCCATTGACATACGGTCACCCCCGCAGCGGGGTTATGAGCCAGTGAGAATGATGTTAGATTTGCCCGGACCAGTTTCGAACCACACTACAAAAGTCACATAATGCAGCATATGCACCATGAAACCAGAATTTTTTATGTGCTGTTATTTACACTGGATTTCCAAATAACAGGGAATCACAAGCTCAAAAGCTGAATGTTATTTTCATGCACAGCTGGCTGAAAATTTGTTGACAGCTAGATGAAAACTCTGTGTTCTCTGCCGAGATGTTTTGTTTACTGGATTCTGTCATGTACAAAGCAAAATAAACATCCATCAGTCTATAAATATAATTGATAGATTTAGTGGACTAGATTGACCAGAGACTGGTAACCCCGGTCAACTCTAATTGGATTATAAAACAACATATGGAGGTGGTCAAAACATATGCGTCACATTTGTAGTGTAAGCTCTAATTTGTTTTGATGCATCCCACCTACTCACTGCCAGTCAATTACTGCTTTAAAGAAAAAAAACATGCGATCAGAAAATGGTCCACACATAATACAGTCACGGAAAAAATTAACAGACCGTTCCAAATTTTAATTTAATCAGCATTTCTAGATGTATTGTGGTCACTCCAGTTCAGTGTATGTTGAATTTCAACAAAGTCAAACCTAAGGAGTGACAAAAATTCATCCAACAGCAATGTGAAAGACTCAAAGCATGACAAGACATAAAAACTGTGATAACATCCAGGTTATCACAAAAAAATATTATTCGAACCTTTCCTAAGTACAAATATGACTGTTGTATTGCTTAACAGTGAATATGAACTTGTTTTCTTTGCAGTATTTGAGGTCTGAAAAAATACAGAGCATCTTTTCCATTATTTTCACCTGTTTCGCCAGTTTTCTTTTTCTGCAAATAAATACAAACTTTGGGAGAAATATTTTTAGTAGTTCACAGAATGTTTCTGCAATGTTTTGTGTATCTGAAATGGTTATTAATATCAGTTATAAATGGGTTTCATCAATAAACCTAGACCAAGTCTCATGTTTTGCAGCTGTGACTCTGGCTTGAGGCACCTCGACCCTCTAATTCCTGTCAATCTTAACTGTGGTATGTTTAAAAAGGCCAATTACTAAAGTGCAAAAATCATAAAGAAGTGTCACAACTGTATGTATGAGTTTGATATTTAACCATCCAACTACCCCAGATTCTGTTAGAGAGTAAATATTTTGTTATTTTTAAACCTACTTTGGTTTATGGAGTGTCCAACAACAAGTTTACGTACATACACTGAGTGAAAACACTTTCATTTTCTAATAATAGGCAGTTTTTATTACCTTACTTCTTGACTGACTCTCAAATGATTCGTTCGGTGATTCATCTGTCTAGCATTCTCTCATCAGATTGGTCAGATGTTCTAGTCTGCTGTGATTGGTCTACCGCAATCAGCGTCGTGGTGTCGAAAATGGAACGTAGACATTATAATAGTTACTCTTTAACTTTCAATGTATGCAAAAGAGCAACACTTGCTTATTTAGCCTCCTGCCTCATTCTTGCAGGTTTGGTGACGGTAAACAGATCATGAATATATTTTTTCCTGAGCAGCATATGCAAAAACTACATTTTACATAGCATGTCCTCCTGCCATTCAAAGTGCTGACTGAAATGACATACAGTATGTGAAGGGTGTTTATATCGGCCGGTGTAATGCCCTCCTTCAGAGGATTCTGTCACCAGCAGAGTGTTTGTGTGCCATCATCTGTAAACAGCGCTTGCTCTGTACCACTGGCCTCAGGAAAACAACAAACAAACATGCAAATGAGGAAAAGGGTGGCCATTAAAATAATGAATAAATGCAACTGATAAGTTAGTTAATAGCTTGTATGAGATGATACTGTTTATGTGATAAATGACTGAATGAAAAAAGATTTTCAGGTGGACTACTCTTTTAATGTGCTACAGATATGAACGAATACCAGCTTATTGAGGAGGTGAGGTATTCATTTTTCATTCACCTGGCGGAAGATAAAACAGTCCAGGAAGAAGACTCCTTTGACTAGTAAGCAACCACCTCATAATAACCCACAACACCCTAGCATCTACAAAAGAAATGCGCTAAAGCCACACAAAAACATCTTGGCAACCAAATAGAAACACCCTAGCAACCACACACAACACATTAGCATAATGGCAATGACCACATGCACAGACCACCCCATTTTGCTTTGAAATATGTACAATTCGTATCTCTACTCTTTCCCCCATCTTTTTCTTGCTACTACACAGTTGTTTGTTTTTGTCAATTTCAATAGTTAGGGTTAGGCATCCATCCATCATCATCCATGTACTCTGCGGGGTCGCTGGAGGGCTGGATCCTATCCCAGAATCCAAGATTCAGCCTGGACAGATGGCCAGTCTATCGCAGGACTAGCTGCGGCCTGAGCCCTAAGAAAACCTCCAAACACGAAATAAATGAATTAAGTGTCTGAGATCTACACACGACTTGCTTTGCTCACTTTTAACACACATCTTCAAGTTTCGATTGTAACAGCCTGAACAGAAACTAAACCAGAAAAACTCTGAGCTCATCTCCCTTCTGACAAACAAAGCTGGACATGAGAGAAAGGAAAAGTGAGGAGCAGCACTCACGCGGAGCTGCTTTCCCAACGGACCGAAGCGCCAAATGTTTTTCTGTGCTGATTGGATCCTCCAGGCTGTTTCAGTCCCCTGAGCTCACAGAACGGCAGTGGGAAATGACTGTCTCTCTCTCTGTCGTGTTGCACATGGCTGGGGCTGAGATGGGGGTATTTGGAGAGACATCGTTCTGTGTAAAAGCTCTCTTCAGTTACAGCCTCATCTGTACGGATGTGGGCAGGGTTCACAAACAGCTGCTATTACACCCTTTTCCCATTAGACACACTCTCACAGGGTCCAAACCCACCCTGATCCGTTCCCCACATGAAACAGAGAGCCTAACAATGCTTACTCCATACTGTGTCAAAGCCCATGTTCAACATAACCTCCCCCATCCACCGTCAATGGTTCGCTGTAAAAAGAAAAAGGTGTTTCATTTTCAAATGTGCAACCCTGTTGATCCAGCTGATATCTGTGTTTTTGAGCGTGATAATGTTGAAGGACTAAACTTTTGTCTTGCGCACAGCACGATGGAAGATTATCTAAGGATGAATAAAAAGATTAATTCACCAAACAAGATCACAGATACTTTTAGCAATTGCACGGCTTTTTTAGTTTTTTATAATATTATAAAACCATATTGTATGTTTGCAAGCAGTTGTTTACTAAGGCAAGCTCCACTATTACTTTTGCTCAATTTTTGGATTAGTAATTTATCAAGATTTTGGGCTCTATCGTACACTCGGCGCAATGCAGCGCAAGCCGCGCAACATAAGTGTTTTTACTAGTTTCAGCCGGCAACGGTTTTCATTTTCACATCCTGCGCCACGTTGTTTAAATAGCAAATGCATTTGCGCCCATTTGTGCGCCCATGGGCGTGCTGGACTGAAAACGAGGTGTGTTCAGGCGCATTGTTGGCGAGTTGCTATTTTGAGGCAAGTGAAATAGACTGCGCCACCGACCGACTGAAACCTGGTCTAAGTCAACGGCGCAATATGTTTTTGGTTATTTAAAGAGCGCATTAGTAAAATGCGCCTATAGGCGGGTGCACAGCACACAAACATGCCAAATATTAAAAATAAATGGATTACAATGTAAAAGATTATAATTGTGTACATAACGATAAAAAATCTGGCGTGTCCTTTAGATGGTTTGCTCACGTGCTTTAACCTCGGAGAAGCGTCCAGTCTTTGCTCTTACAAATTCCGCTGTGTAAATAGCGAATCCACCCATGGCGCGAGCGCAACTGGCTCTTAAAGGGAATGAGACTCTAATTGGTTTACTGCACGTTCTGAACAAAACACACCCATGACTCATTAAGAGAATAGGGACAACCCTCTCATTCGGCAAAAATAGTTAGAAATAGTTGTTTACGCATGGCTAGCAACATGGTTTAAAGCCCTAAAATATAATGAAATGTAATTTGTTATTCATGTAATCTTTTTATTTATTATTATTATGTAATTTATTTGTGTTTGGTTTTGAACTAAAAACAGGTTCACTCTAAAAGAAATGACAGAAGTCCGTAGCACCAGTGCAGTTCACTTATAACATGGTTGGGAATGCCAAACATTCCAGGGGCCTCATTTATCAAAAGTGTGTAGAAAAGGTTCAATATTTTGTTGTACGAGTGAAATTTAGAATGTGTGTAAGTACAAATAAATCCGTATTTATCAAACGTGCACACGCACTTCTTACGCACACGAGTAAGCAATCATTGTTGATAAATCACACATGTGCGCAGGTACCATGCTCGTTCACGGTCATTAGCATTCGGAAACGCCTCCAATTTACCATATATGGTGACAACACCTCCCTTCACGTGAATGATTTATGTGTTGTCATCAGAGGTGGACAGTAACGAAGTAAATTTACCCGAGTACTGTACTTAAGTACACTTTTTGAGTATCTGTACTTTACTTGAGTATTATTTTTTCTGAGTACTTGTACTTTAACTTTACTACATTTGAAAGACAAATATCATACTTTTTACTCCACTACATTTATAAAAAGGTCAAAAAGTAGAAAATGGTTTCTATGCAGCGGGGTTTTCCTGTGTGCGCAATTTATCTGGCTTGCGAACTGCCAGGACCTTTTACTGTTGCCAAGTATTTCAGTTTTTCTATGCTCGCCGTTTTCCGGCAAGCTTTGAATGGCCATTTGGCAGTTTTTTAACGGAAATCTGGCAACTCTGGGATCTTCCCCGCTAAACTAATGCAAACGTAGGCGCTGCTACACCATTGATAGTGCTCTAAAAAGACAAATAGAACATTAAAAGACGAAAAAGGCACATGTTAAAGTGTGGTGTAATCATCTGTGGGTTACGATCAGTCAAAGATCATAGAAACATTGTCATGAAAATGATCGGCATAACGGCTAAACGGTAAATAAGCATCACATACACCTTGAGCTACACGTGCGTGTTAACTTCTGATCTGCTGCTATATCATTTAAAGCGATTTGGAGAATGAATGATGTTTTTACTGAAGTAACTATAGTTGAAGTATTCCTGTTGAAATAAAAACAATAGAACCCTGCCCAAAATACAACAGAAAATGTAATGGATTTAATGGTTATAATGGGACTTGTACTATGGATACTTGTTGTCTAGTTGTATGTGATGGATTCTATTGATGGGATGGTAAATCCTATTGGAATAAAACCCAAAACACACTACAAAGAGGAATTTAATTTAAAAATCTCATTCTAATTCAAAAATTCATTGTTTTTTTCAGCAGGGATGGTATTTGCAGTAAAACCACAGTATCAACATATTTACCATTTTCTATATATAGGAACCATACTCCAATTAATAATCTTTAGTAAAACCACAGCAACTAAACATATAATGAACATAGTTCATTATACTAGCTATAGTTTACAGTATGTTTGTAGTTAAATTATGGTAATACAAATGGTAATAAATCCAACAAACACATGGCTTCTACACTTTACTATTTACAAGAACCTTATTACTTACTGGTAAATTGCTGCTAAAACTGGTTAAGGGAATATACAAAATAAAAGAACACTGCTCATAAATACATAGGCCTAGGGGGCTAATGAGGATAATTAGGCTAAATGATCATACAGGATTATATCTAAACTAAACATATATGTGCTAAACATATAAAGCTCTTAAAGGAGTTGCTCACTGCAAAATTTTCCCCCATTGACTTTCCATAGTAGGAATAAAAACTACTATGGAAAGTCAATGGGGGCAAATTTTGAAGTGAACTACTCCTTTAATACAACTGATACTGTGAGCTACTCAGTGTATTCAGTAGGTTGCTTCAGAGGCATAAGGTATACGACAATAAAACAATGCACAACTGACATAAAGGAAATTTACTTTTAATACTTAAGTACGTTTAAAAGCACGTACTTCTGTACTTTTACTTAAGTAAGAATCTGTCTTTACAACTTTTACTTGTAGTGGAGTAATATTTGACCAGTAGTATCTGTACTTTCACTCAAGTAAGGAAGTTGTGTACTTCGTCCACCTCTGGTTGTCATTAAACAGATCGCCGCAGTCTTTTGGCTTGTTCAACTTAATGCATCAAGTCAAACAAGCCTTTTGAAAATGCATTCTTTGCGCAATGCATGATTTGCTCAATTTGGGTTTTATTGTTAATTTTACAATTATTTATAGGAGATTTATTTTCCACAGCCTAAATTAAACTGTTCAGAAAAGAAACAATATTTGCAGTTATTTTTGGTGGAATTGGTTAAATCTTATTATGATTTGGTAAAGCGATGTAATAATAGAAAAGCAATAAGATGTTCAAAAAATGTATTTATATAATTTATAATAATGATTAATGTGCAAGCTCTTTTTAATCTTTCAATTAGTTTGAATGTTTTTTTTCTTTTATTCATTTTTTCATATATTGTTCTGTTAATGTGTCTTTACATTGTGCTTTCAATAAAAGAAGGTTTGCCAAATCATCCAGCAAAGCGAGATCAGCCATGACACTAACTACATTTCAAATTATTTCCCATTTGTCTTTTATAGCATTTCACACGCAAATGTGTACCTCGAACTATGAAATTACTAATCGAGTTTTTGCAAAAAAAACCTATTCCCAGCATGCACATGGGCAATTCCGTGAAAATGTCTACCTTACCATGGAAAAATAAAGTTTACCAACGGTTTTTACTTTGGTAACATCACAGATATTAACATTTGGTGGTTCAAATACCCACGTGAGATCTCTCTTCTAATTTGTAAAGCATTTGTTTTATTTTTAGTGCATGATTTTTCATAGTCAGGTAAGTGCATTTTCAGGATTGTCACATCCATAACGCTACATATTCTTCATAAATGGACACATGAAAATTAAAATAAAATAACCATTTTATGTTCTATAAAGAGAGGCATCCCTTCTCCATCAATTGGGTATTATTGCTTTAGGATTGTGCATTTTATTTCAAGTTTGTTGTCTCCCAAAAAACGCGTCCTTTTTTTTGTCACATCCATAACGCATGTTTATTTCCCTTTTTTAAAATAGAAAATTTGTTCATAGACTGACTTTTTTATGTTTAGACTCTATCAACAAGGGTTTAGTAAAAAATAAACAGATGGTTCAATATATTTGTAACAAATTCCTTCTCTGCGCATTTTTATGTCACGTCCATAACGCAAAATGTCACAACGTTGGAATTACCTACATCATTAATATTCCTGCATTATTTGACTGTTTGCCAGTATTATTTACACTATTGTTGATTTTGTTGTCATGTTTAGTTACTTATCTTTGTGATGTCCGAATGCATTTGTTCTTCTAGTTAAAACGATCAGTGTTTGATCAGACTTCGTCTCATTACACGGCTCTTTGGAACACTTCACTCCGACTGGCCAGTCTCACCAGCGGTGCTACTCAGATATTTCACATAATAAAATATTTAATGTAAAATCAATATTTTGTGTTTAATTACTGTAATTCTGTGGCAAAGTAACATCCGCTCCGCATCAGTCTTGATTAATGACTGCTGAACTCATCCCAGACGAAAATTTTGTTGCTCAGATGTTATACTCTTTTATATCCTGAATTCTCAGAGATTTAAGTTGTTAGTTGATTGAAATAGAACTAGAAAACTTAGGGCCCTATCATACACTTGGCACAATCCGGCACCAGGCGCGACGCAAGTGTTTTTTTACTATTTTCACGTCCTGCACAGTTTTTAAACAGCAAATGCATTTGCACCCATTTGTGTGCCTATAGGCATGCTGGACTGAAAACGAGGTGTGTTCAGGCACATTGTTGGCATGTTGCCATTTTGAGGAAACTGAAATAGACTGCGCCACTGACCAACTGAAACCTGGTCTAAGTCAACGGCGCAATATTTTTTTTGTTATTTAAAGAGCGCGTTAGTAATATGCGCCTATATAAGCACTCTGCTTATTACACTAGGGATGCGCAGCAGCACACAAACATGCCAAATAATAAAAATCAATGGATTACAATGTAAAAGATTATTATTGTGGACATAAAGATAAAAAATCTGGCTTGTCCTATGGATGATGATGTGTTTCCTCTCTGGAGAAGAATCCAGTCTTTGCTCTTGCAATTTCCACCGTGTAAATGGAGAATCCGCCATGGTGCGAGCGCACCTGGCTCTTAAAGGGAATGGGAGATGAGACTCTGATTGGTTTACTGCACGTTTTGCCCAAAACACACCCATTAAGAGAAAACGGACAATGCTTTTAGACCCTGCGTCTGGCGCGCCGACCATTTGTCCCATCCTTAAACTAGCAAAAGTGGATTCGGACACGTCCTTAGTGCACTTGCGCCCTGCACTTTAGACCATGCGCTTAGATTGTTAAACTAGGACCATTAGTCTCAGATGTTGCTCCTAAAATTGTTAAGGAGAATTAAAATAAATAATAAATGAGACATTTATACAAACACATGAAAACGTATGAAAGTGTAAAATGTATTAGATAATATAAGTTGATGGTACAGGTAAAATAATTTGTATTTGAGAAATGTTTGAGTTCGTATCAGGCCTGTCAGGATATCTGGTTTATCATGAAAATTGTAACCAGAATATTTTGTGATATTGCTATTATCGCAATATTCAAAATAGGCGGATTCAAAATAGTGTAGAGAGGCAGAGAGAGAGAGAGAGAGAGAGAGAGAGAGAGTTTGCAACCATTGTGACTCTTCAGGGAAAAGCTGAAACAGGTTTTGAATTATTTATGACATTATCATGTGAGAGTGAAAGTTGTGTTTTTAATAACACAATCATTATCGATACTGCTATATTGTGACACCCCTAATTCATAGTGACATCTTCAATAATATTTACTTTTGATTGCAGACTTGGCAAACATGAGCTTAGTTTGAGACATTTTCTGAGATCTCTTCTGAAAATCTAATGGGGAAATCTGTGAGATTTCTGGCTCTTTTTCTCAGGAGAAATATCTTAAGAGATGCAGGATACTTAAGCCAAAGTTTGTATTTGTTCTCCTTTAGCCTCACTGATGTCATGGAGAAATAATTAAGATGCGAAAGAGATCAAATATATGATTTGTCTATCTAATTGAACTGTTTAAACTTAAAAGCCTTGTTTTTTTCCACACGGTTTAGAGAACATCAGTGGTTCCAGATGAACTACTCAGCTACATTTATTTAGGAACACATCAGCTTCTAATGCAATCTGTTGTGTATTTGTTGCTGATTATCGAACACTCGATACAGACAGTATGACAGATTGCAGGAAATGCAATCATTATATTGCCATCACTGCTCTTTTTCATGCTTTTTCAATCATAACTTCTGAGGCCGGAGCTGAGAAAGCATGATGAAGCAGAAATGCATATAGACACATCAGCTTTAAGAACAACTCATTAGGAGGCAGTGAAATTACGATTTGATGTACACATTTATTGGAGAAGCGGCACAATTGTAATCACATTATTTCTTTCAGCAACGTGCCACAGTGCCACTGTCACCGATAACGGTTACGAAGGTCTGTAAATTCTGTTTTTATTTGTAATAATCACAAGAGCAACCATCAGCAATCTTTTCTTATATCGTAATCAGACCTCCTAGCCCCAGTGTTTCATACTCAGACGCTTTACTCTACAGTGTCCTCGCACACCCCCATTCCATTTGGATTCATGGGAAGGGCTTGGACCTTCACATTAGCTCTGCATTAGAATTAACCATTAGCAAGAGATCATCCTCGCATCCAATTTGCCATCGAAAAATAGTGCCACTACATGCAATAGGCTATGAAGAGCTAATGAGCCGCATCAAACTCTATTAGTCCTAATGGAATTGTGTCATTTTGGTTTGGGCCTAAAAGATGACTGGATTTCCTGCTCCTGAGCACAGAATAATTGAAAGCTGAACACAACTTTGCTATAAAAAGTGTCCATGTGAGATCAACGGTGTGTCTATCAGCGACCGATGGCTACAAAGTGAGTGCTGGCTAAAGAGCACTAGCGCACTTGAAGGGGATAAAGACAAAGAGCACCAAGCCAGAGAGGTGAGTGGTCTCGCTCAGGGAACAGCAGGACATGGGGCTGATGTGACAGTATTTGAGCAGGTTAGAGCTGATCTTTAAACGTTGGGAGAGCAGAAGGTCACGTATCTCAGACAGCCCGGCCTCAGTGGTCTGATGTTTGATTAAATGGCGTGTTGACCTTTCAGAAGACTCTGGGGTCGGATATGTCTTTACCCACAGGCTACAGTCAAGGCCCTTTAACAGTGAACGTATCTATCAATCAGAAAGACTTCATTGCACCTCAAGTGCTGAATTCAATGCCCCACAGTGAATTATGCCACACTGGGATGAGGAGTATTTAATAAAGAGACAAAACTTTAACATTTCAAAAAACTAAAGCAGTCTAAAAATCCAACTCTATGTCACTTTGATGTTATGTATATATAGTCGAAGCGTCAGGCGGTGTCATGATCCCACCTTCCTAGCAGCTGTATCTCTTGTTCTGGCCGACGGGATCATGACAGCCCTACTTGTGGTTGTGTTGGAAGCACATGGCCATTGATTGTACCTTGTCCTCTCCTATCTTGCGTCTTAGCCCCGCCCCCTTGTTTCCTTATTCATTATCTCATTATCAGTTCACTTCCTTCACCTGTTGCCCACTATGCCTCTTTTGTTCCTCTCCTATTTAATGCCCATGTGTTTGCTGTCCTGTGCTGGATCGTTTATCTTCATCCCCATCTTGTCCTGTTGCCCCTGGGCTGTCTTTAAGTTAAGTTTTAGTCAAGTTTTAGTTTGTCAAGTAAATTGTTCTTGTTTTCCCCGTCGAGGGATTTTGAGTTATGTTTTGTCCCATGTTAAATAAAATGTCTTTTGTTGAGAGCTGTCTGCACTTGGGTTCCGTTTCCTGTCAGTTTCATGACAAGGCGCCGGCGGTATGGCATCCACTGTCCATTCATGGACGGTCTGATACATACTGTGCACAAAAAATGGCAATCATATCAATATTTTAGGTTGTTGAGGTTGATAAGGTATTTAATTTGTGGCACCTACAATAAGTGCTTCCAGAGAACTAAATAGGGCTGTTGCTGTAATCACAATCCTGTAATACCGCACTTCTGACAAGCCAACCGCAGAGAATGGCAAGCAACAGCAACAACCGCAATGTTCCCGTATATGAATTTTTTACGAGCTTATGTCCTTTTTGTTTTGAACTTCATGCATAATAAAGGTTAAATAAATTGGCTATGAAAGCAAGAGTTAAGAGTAATTTATATTAGTAAATTATTTAAAAACTATTATTCTTATTTAGCTAAATCAAGTATGAATGTGCCACCAAAGCGCCACCTAGTGGCTGTTAGCCAAAAAAGCACCAGAGTTTCGCCTCTTTGTCATTACTTCCGCTGTTCGATTGTAATTTGTATTTAGGCTGTTATTTGGCCTAAAGTATTTTCTTTCATTAAGGAAAAAAGGCTTTCCTTGCATATTTATTGCAACTCATTGCTCTTTATTGTTCTGACTTCACCAATAAATATAAAGAAGTCTTTGATTTGTTTTAAAACTGTCGTCTTTGTAATAAAAAAACAAAATATGCTGTAAAAATAGCCCAACAACAAAAAAAAATATGTATTTGCAATCAAAATAAGAATGAATGCAGTAATATTGCATACTACACTATACAACCAAACAAAATCAAAGCACTGGAAATTTGTTCACCTCGACAGCCCTAGAACTAAGCCCAGGATTTGCAAAGCTTGGGATGTTAAATGTTTGTAAGATAACGAAAAGTGTTCTTTAAAACACTAAGAAGCAATTAAACTAATATTTGAGCTTTATATGTGGTGGTCTTACAAGAAGCCAGTTTCTTGTTGTCCAAGTAGCTTTGGCTATAGGCCAAAATAAGTTGCAATGTGGACCAGATTTTATGCTGTTAGTAAAAGGCCAAACAATGCAAGACTAAATACAGTATATCTGACATGAGATACGTATATCTGGGCTTAATCTGCAGTCTGCACTGTTCTGTTTATTGTCTACATCCATTTTGGTGGCATAACAACAAGAAACACAAAGTCACCAAAGGCAAATACACATGCTGTAGTACAGATATTTTGAGCTTTTGTATTCATACAATGGAAATCAATGGGGTTTAATGTTGTTTGGTTATCAATATTCTTATATCTTATTTTGTGTTCTGTAAATACCGAAAGTCATACAGGTTTAGAAAGACAAGACAATCCCATATCACCACAACTTTAGTGTGAATATCATAATTACTGAGTAAACTCAAGAAAAAATCGTACTATAAACAAGAAAACTACCACAGAGAATAAGTTGGTACCTTTCTAAATCCACTTCCGCCTGTCAAGCGCCAGCTTTTTACACTTCCCAACACTGGCAACTTCATGCAACCTCATAGAGAGCCAAAAGTTCTTCTCAGGGATTTTTACATCAGCGAGTCTCAGATGAGACGAGTTGGATCAGAGATGGCTCCCATTTCCTCGTACCGCACTCTGCTCTCTCAAATCCTGCTTCCTGTTCTGTGGGAACTAGGGCTGAAAAATCTGTCTGTGCGAAGACTAAATTTAACAGTGGAGCACACGTGCGATACAGTTTTGCACGTGATTTAGACAGAGTCGCTTGTTTGTGTGAGGTGTGTTTGTCACGATGCTTGTTTGTGTGGGGTGTAAATCAATTGTGCACCGCTATTTTAGTGTACTTTGAATTTGAAACTTGTTTTCCTGCTGCACTGAGTCCATATTTAACTTTAGAGCTCTGTGATTTCCGTGATCTGGCTTTTTAAATGTCATCTGCTTGTTTTGCGTGAATGTGAATGAGTGAATTGTCTGCGTCTCTGTATGAGCACATGAACACATGAACTCCATCTCCAGAGCTGATCTGAGAGTTTCATAAGCATGTCACTGTTTGAAAAAAGCTATCATCAACAACACTCTCTTTGCGACGACCCGTCAAAATAAAAGTCTGGTAAACTTGAACATCCAGATTAAAAACAATGCATTGTATTATAACGTTTACTTTATTGTACTATTCTAGTAGTAAACTGATAAAGTACATAAACACTAGAGTATACTTGCTCTTATTTACTAAACTAATATTTACTATAGTATTGTTCAAAAACACTGTTGTATCTGAAAAAGGAGGAATCTAATTTGCCAAACTATAACGAATATCCTAGGTCAGTTACCTGCCTATTTATGTGATAAACTCCAACACATAAATATTTTGTAGGTGCATTTATTTTTTCTAATATAACAGATCTTTTATATTTGTGCCACAACTGTTTGGCCTGTGCTACAAAACTTTAAACTTCTGTAGCACCAGTGCTACGTGCAAAAAAAGTTAACGTACAGCCCTGGGAACCTAATTAATAGGTGTGTGCCAGAGGCTCATTGACTGCCAGAGAGCAGCTGCCCAAACGGTGGGATTTGGAATGGCAGACTGAGATGCCACAGACTGCCATTAAGCAGGCATCAGTGGTTTCTTGTGCTGCCTGCACTTTATGTGAATGTGGCGGCTTGCAGAGCTGAGTGACACCGCACTACGGCTCAATATGGCCCACAATCAACCGTGCCTGCTTCCTGTGCTCATTTCCACCGCCAAAGCGTACATTAAACAGCGAAGCTTTCGATATCAATCAGTCAAAGCTTGAAGAAACTGTCCCTGACGCACCTCTACGGCTCTTACAAAGGTTCTCTAAAATAAAACCCTTTGAAAGTGTTTTTGAGGTCAATACCTGCGCTGGCTCGGGCGGCAGTTGAGATATTGCATGCCTGACGAGTCTGACAAACAGAACAGAAGACATTTTGAAGTCATGACTCTAACCTTCACTCACATCTCCTTATTATGTGCATATGATTGGCAAGGCATTAGATATCTCCTGCACTCTGGAGGGGGCTTGATGCCAATTGAAATGTAACACACATTCAGACTTCAATCAGACGAATGAATATGAAACAACTGAACGCTTCGCCAGAGAGGAACCGTCTCACCTCTTGCCACTGATCCATAATGCACCCACTGCGATTTCATTAAGTCCCCCTCTCCCCATTGACCACACTTGGTTTCAACAGTTACAGGCTATTTAAACATTTAACAACCAATCATTAACAAGCAATTTGTTCTGCCCGAGTGTATTGTCATACAATCAAGGGTAGTGACAGTCAAATGGGTCTTCTCTATTTCATTTAAACAAATGCTGTCATTGTTTACTTACACTTGTGTCATTCTATACTTGTTTGACTTTTTCCTCAGTGAGACGCAAAAGGAAGACCCACTTTTCCACATAATGAATGGATCTGGCAAGCTTAAAAATTAAAAATTTAACCTCAAACAGTTTTACTTGTGCATGTGTCCCAAGTCTTCTGAAGACATATGATAGCGTGATGAATTGACATTCAGTTTCTTACTCAAAGCTGCAGCATTGAACAAATCCAAAACATACTTTTTTATTTGATATCATCCTAAACTTCAACGTGTTTTTGTTAACTTGTGTCTTGTATCATTCATGTCAGCCTTCATCTCCAAAAGACCCTTTCATCCGTGAGTAAATTTGACATGGTGATTCATGCTTTTGTAACATCTAACCTGGACTTCTGTAGTTCACTGTACTTTTAGTTCTTGTCAGTCTTCAATTTGTATTCAACTAGTAAATAACACAGATGCTAGGCCTTTTAAAGCACAAGTATGACCATGTAATGCTCATTTCATTTCCCTTGCACTGGCTACCTATGAAACAAAGTATTAAGACTTTCTTATTTGTCTACAAAGCCTTTTAATAACCTTGATCATGTTTATTCTGTATTTTCTTTGTCTCTGCTGCAGTGTTTGCTTTAAAGCGTTCCCTTGCCATTATCAAAACTACAAATACCATGGTTTAACGTCTTGGTTACGGATGTAACCTCAGTTCCCTGATGGAGGGAAAGAGACGTTGTGTTGAGCCAAGAGAAAGGGGGGAAGGTACTGTCATAGGCGTACACCCTACCGGCCGCCAGTCTTGCCTGATGCCTGCAAGACTCGAGCCGATACCGGTTTTACGCGGAGGCTGTAGGACCTCGCGAAGGTGATGTGTGTAGCCCAACGCCTCTCTGGCAGATGTCTGCCAGAGAGGCGCCTCGAGCCAGTGCCCACGAGGAGGCTGTACTCCGTGTGGAGAGAGCTCTCACCCAGTGGGCATAGGCGATCTTAGGACAGGTACGCCATAGTGACGGCATCCATGATCCAGTGCGCCAATCTCTGTTTGAGACAGCCCTCCCTGCTGATCTCCAAAACAGACAAAGAGCTGCTCAGAGCTCCTGTGGCTCTGTGTGCGGTCCAAGCAGAGGCGAAATGCGCGTACTGGACACAACACGGATGAGGTTGGGTCTTCCACCCCAGTGGGGAGCGCCTGTAAGTTCACCACCTGGTGTAGGGGGAGTGGTGAGAACTTTGGGCACGTAGCCGGGCCGGGGTCTCAGGATAGCGTGAGAATCACCGGGCTCGAGTTCTAGGCAATCTGTGGACACGGATAATGCTTTTATGACCTGCCCGAGAGGGACCCCCATCCGTAGAAAGGTCATTGAAGACCAGGGGTTAGGGTGCGTTGGCAGAGAGGCGTAATCACCATCCGCCTGCTGCCCGTGTGCCACGCTCTCCAGGGAACTCGACTCTGTAGCCAGTGTTGGAGCGGTCTCATGTGCATCAACCCGAGGGGTATCACCACCGCCGAGGATGCCATGTGCCCAGGAGCCTCTGAATTTCAGGGGGACCGCTGGCTGCTTGAAATATTCCAGGCAGTTCAACACTGACTTTCTGAACACGCTTTCTGAGTCAGTCGCGCTGTAATGGAGACAGAGTTGAGTTCCATACCAAAAAAGAGGATGCTCTGCACAGAGGAGAGCTTGCTCTTTTTCGGTTGACCTGTGGTCCCAAGCACCGAGAGACCGAAAGGGAGGACTCTGTACTAATATGCCTGACCCTCGAAAGCGAACCGTAGGAACAGGCGATGACGAGGGAGAATTGAGACACGAGAGTAAGCGTCCTTCAGGTCGATTGCCATGAATCCATCTTGACATCTGATAGATGCCAGGATGCGCTTCTGCGTGAGCATCCTGAACAGCAGCTTGAGTAGGTGCCTGTTCATGGTACGCAGATCTAGCGACCCCCGCTTTTTTGGGGACGATGAAGTACGGGCTGTAAAACCCGTTGAACATCTCGGCTAGAGGGACGAGCAAGATCGCTTCCTCACCAGAGGGGTGGCGACCTCGGCCCGAAGCACGGGAGCATCCTTGCCTCTGCTGAGGTTGAGAGGATGCCCCGAAACTTGGGCGGGTGTCTGGGGAGTTGGATCGCGTAGCCGAGACGGACCGTATCCCGTAGTCACTATGACGGTTTGGGAAGCTCTTGTCAGGCTCACAGGGACCGAGACAGGGAGGCTAGGGGTACGTTCTGCTTCATCGACCTCCCGGGGGTGGTTCGATGGCTGGCAATGCAAATCCCTCGCCATGGGGGGGGGGGCGGCAGTTTTACCTGCCTGGCGATGATGTAGCACAACGCACCATCGAATGAGAGTGCTTAGGCTGATGATTATCCTCGACATTGGGTCTTGCCGCAACATCGAGTTGCCGAACACCGTCGTGTAGAGGGTGAGAGTGGCTGTGATAATACCCAGACGATGATGCGGCACAACGCACCATCGATTGAGAGTGCTTAAGCTGCTGATTATCCTCGACATTGGGTCTCGCCGTGACGCAACATCGAGTTGCTGAACACCGTCGTGTAGAGGGTGAGAGTGGCTGTGATAAACGCCCAGAGAGAGAGAAAACTCTTAGAAAACTCCTGCCCCATCCCAGATCGACCACCAGCAATGGAATGGCTGGGGTCAGGCCCGAAGGTATTCTCGATCTCCCTGGGGTCTTCCCATGAGGGCCGCTTTGGCTGCCGCCGCGGCTGCTGACCAGGGCTGCTGGGAAGCAGACGGTGCACGGGATCTCGGCGGCCAGAGGGCAGTCGAGTCGTGGCTGGGGAGGATATACTTGATATCCTCTGTCTGCTCCTTTACTGTCGAGCTCGATAGTATCACCTAACAGCCCCCCTTGCGAGATGGGTGCATCGAGAAAGCGGACTCTCTCTGCGTTACTCATCTGTCAAGGTTCAGCCAGAGGTGTCTCTCCTGGACCACAAGTGTGGACATCGCCCGACCCAGGGCCCGTGCGATCACCTTGGTCACCCGTAGAGCGAGGTCGGTGACGCCGCGGAGTTCCTGCATAAGCGCTGGGTCGGTCTTACCCTCGTGGAGCTCTCTCCGCGCATTGGCCTGATGGACCTGCAGGATGGCCATAGCGTGGAGAGAGGGGACAGCTTGGCCCGCAGCAGAGTAAGCTCTCGACACCTCAGATGCCAAAAAGCCTACGTGCTTTGGACGGGAGTCTAGGTCGAGCCCCTGGGGTACATTGACGTATCCTCTAGCTGCCCCACCATCGAGGGAAGAAAGGGTGATGGAACAAGTTGATGTGTACGTGCCGAAGGGGAGCGTTCCAGGTCGTACTAGGTTCCTCATGCACTTCCGGGGGAACACGGCACTGGGGGCGAGTGCGGCTTGGAGCCGCTCTCAAGCCCGATGTACCGTGTATCCAGCCGTGAGCATTGGGAGAGGCAGTGCGGTGCACCGCAACCCAATACCGGCGGCCCGGGAAAGCATGGCTGACATTTCGACGTCCACTTCTTCCTGAGCTCGACCCCCCAAGGGAGGGAGCTTCAAGGAATCGTCGGAGTCTGATGCCAGTAAGTCACCCTCCGATGCTGCAACAGGCATCTCATCATCACGTACCATGTCCGATACGTGATTGAGGAACAAGACGGTGGGACCGTCTCATGGGGAACGGTCAGACGAGCAAGACGAGGTGCGAACGGTCCGCGAGCCAGCGGCTGACGGATTAGCGCTCACAGTAATCCTCATATCACCCTCGCTGCTCGCCGTAGCGGGCGGCAGGGCCGTAGTCCTGCCGTCACGGAACGGGAAGCAGACGAGGTGGTGGCTGAGTCCCGTGGGAACACAGCCACCCGTGACGCAACGTCTGAATCGTCAACCACCCGCAGCCACCCGTGCGGGCAGGACGTATCCACAACATCTGCCCCAGCTTACTGCAGCGGGACATGCCACGCTGGAGAAATTTGCTCTTTTAGAGAAAAACTCGAACACTTCTGGAACCGCCGAGACGCCCAGGGGAAGTCGCCGCAGGAAGGGACAGTCCGCTGCACCACGTCGTAGAGCCGGCAGTCTTGTAGTTGCTACTTGTAGCGAAGTCTGTTGACCATGAGCGAAGGCTCTGAAGAACAAAAGGTGAATGAATGAGGCACGCCGTCTCCCTTTTATACCTGGATATCCGGGGGCGGAGTCCGGCATGCAAATTTCATTCGCCAATTTTCATTGGCCTTTTCTAAGAAGTCGGAAGCAATTGGTTCTCAGGGACGAACCCCATCTGTCGGCTCGACACAACGTCGAGAGACCGACAGAAAGGGAACTATGGTTACTGTAGTAAAACCATGGTTAATTTCCGTGAAACCTGACAGACCTAGCACCTATTCACTTTCACTTGTTTATAAGAGTGTCCAGGATGTGTCCAGGATATTACTCAAAAATTCACCTGTTGAATACAACTACAAAGTGAGTACAGTAAGTACGTTTTGACAGTTTCGGGTCAATTCACCCTTTCCCAGACCATGGGTCCCAATGATTCAGCAATACTTTCAGAGCATTCCAAAAATCCAGTCCTTAAAGACAGGCATTGGGCACTATTTTAAAGATCCAAGCGCATGGCACAAGTTGGCGTTTCCGAATCAACTTGTTTAAGGATGGGAAAAACTGTCAGCGCGCCAGACTAAAAGGTCTAAAAGGGTTGTCCCCATTCTCTTAATGAATCACAGGTGTGTTTTGGGCAAAACGTGCAGTAAACCAATCAGAGTCTCATCTCCCATTCCCTTTATGAGCCAGCTGCGTTCGTGCCATGGCGGATTAGCTATTTATACAGCCAAATTTGCAAGAGCAAAGACCGGACGCTTCTGCAGAGAGAAAACGCATCTGCTCAGACCATCTACAGGACAAGCCGGATTTTTTTTCTTAATGTACACAATAATAATCTTTTACATTGTAGTCCATTTATTTTTTATATTTGGCATTATTGTGTGCTGCTGTGCCGTCCCTCTGTGTGTAATAAGCGAAATGTACGCGCGCTATTCACCCGCCTATAGGCGCATATTACTAACGTGCTCTTTAAATAACCAAAAACATATTGCGCCATTTTAGACCAGGTTTCAGTTGTTCAGTGGCGCAGTCTATTTCAGTTGCCTCAAAATAGCAACGCACCAACAATGTGCCTGAACATACCTCGTTTTCAAACCAGCACGCCCATGGGCGCACAAATGGGTGCAAATGCATTTGTTATTTAAACAACGTGGCGCAGGACGTGAAAAGATAACTGCGTCGAACTGAAACTAGATAAATACAGTCGCGCCTAGCGCTGGATTGTGCCGGGTGTACGATAAGGCCCATTGGGTTTCATGGCCAAGTCCCTGACCATGCTCTGAGCATAGATAAAAGACACACCGGGGAACCTTTGTAAGACCAGACTTCAAAGGTAGGACATCAATCTTATGTGTGCACCACTCAATAAGGGCATAATTTTCATTCCCATTATCTTTTTAAGCCTCTTGAGTGAATTCCTTCAGCAACAACAGATACTAAATGGCAGCGTGGCTGAAAAACAAGGCACTTTCATGCATTTATAAGTTAATTTAGATGTAGTGAGTGCTCCCATGATAAAGTGCTCTCATAATGGCCGGGGAATATTCTGTTCAGGGTCTCACAGGTGTTATTTAATTTTCTGTCTGACCGCCATGGAAGATCTCATTAAAATTTTATCTGATAGGAGCGAAGCCTTATAGAGACATGCATTAGAAGCAAAAAGCATGTTGCAGGATGTGTGTTAAAGTTTAACATTATGTTACTAAAGTCAAAATCTAGTTAATGGATGATGAAGCAGTTCATGCTACACTATACAATTTCATTGTTTAATATTATTTATATTGTCATCCAAATTCTATTCTATTTATTCAATTATTTCATTATATTTGCCCACACACGAAGATAACAAAAAAATATGAACGCATCAGAAATCCTATAAAGTTGTAAAAATCATTCTAAATATAAGACAATGTTATTGTCCATTTGTGTGGAGGCTAATATAGTTATTATCGTAAAAATTTTATAGTTAATGTTATGGGTGTCTTAATGTTATTTAATGTGTCTTTAATGTTATAAATGAGTCTTTTGATAACTGTTTATGATGTAATAAATTGTTGTTACAAATGGTTTCTCCTACAGAATGTTTACAAAAGCTGCAGTTTGTAATTTCTGCACCACTTTCTGGCATCAAACAGAATTGCAATAACTGTTTTGAAACTTTTAAGCACTATCTGCTGGCATTTACAGGTCTTCAATACCTGAAGAAAGCTAGTATTTCGCTTCAATGGCTGTTGATCCACTCCTGCAGGACCTTAGAAAGTAAAACAAAATGATGAATTTGAAATCTGACATAAATGCCCTGTGACTAATCACTTGGAAGCTTAAAATAAATGACATCATGGCAGTTCTGAGTGGCTAATGGCTCCACAAGAATAAACACAATCTCAAGCCATTCACAAGATTCTAAGAAGTGACATCAAAGGCAGCGGCCAGCTGAAAATATAAGCAATCTAGCCTGCAAGACATCTCAGAATACAGAAGCATGTTCCAGTAACTTATTTTAAAAGCAGAAAGATACTTTGTGGAGCTGGCTTATGGGTAGTTGACAAGTAAATTCCACATGTGTCCTATGGTGTCACAGCGAAAATTTAGAAACAAAAAAACAAACAATGATATTAAATGTATTAAATAATTAGGGCTGTCAATGTTAACGCATGCAATTTTTTTCAGATTAACGCGTTAAAATATTTAAGGCAATTAAAGCGTGTTTTTTACTTCTGCGTCGGACCACTTTTGCAGCTTGAGTTGTTAAATACAGAAGAACACACAATTTAATTAGATAATACGTTTTTTTAACCTGAAGGGAGGGGGTTCAAGCAGACCAATCACAGCGTTTGCGGTCCATGTCGCATTGATGCGCTGTTACATTTTTGGAGAGGTGCGCTTCAGCCTTAATGCAGCATCCGTTTATTTTGTCATCCTTTGTTTAGGGTTACTGTTGTGTCAGGAGAACAATCCCCTCTAATACTGAAATTACATGAGAGAACACGGCTCACACACAATATGGGCAGCAGAAAGTTATTGTATTTTAAACGGCAGCTAAACACGTGTGGCCATCTTCCAAGCCACCGGAGCACACCTACTGGCGCTATATTTTACTTGTCTTTTCCGGTTTTACAGGGGCGGAACATACAACAGTTAGTCCTATCAGACACCTTAAACATAACCGTGAACCAATAACATGTTTTAGTCTGATAACAGACATATACCTACTTCTTACTATGATCAGGCCCGGATTAAGAATTCAGAGGCCCCTGGGCACAAGTGTTTTATGGACCCCCCCATTCTTTAGCCTATATATTACGACATCATCATATGTGTGCGTATGTCAACATTTTGCAATGTATGTAAAAGCACTGTGGATTATCTAATAATGAAGGCTTAATATCGGTAAAGTAGGGCAGTTACTGATCAACATTATATCAATATAAAATAATTCATAATTGGCAAGGAAGCACCACCAAATAAATGTAAAAAACGCTTACCTTTTAAGATTTAAGACAGCCGCGAGGGTATATCAACTCATGTTTACAACAATAAATCCGTTCTCATTGACATACTGTGTTTTCAGTTTCTGTTGTCAGTTCATGACGCGACATCATCCAACTCACAATAAAAAGCGGTGATTTCGGCTAACGTTATATGATCTTTCACACAGCCTCATGGTAACCATGTGCATATTTACGGATGAAATTTGTTCATGTTTATATATCCAAACAGTCGATAACAGTGACAGGTTGTTGGAAACGCTGTTTTGTACTCATTTTATTCACGAGTCACCTGTCGTACGGTGGTGCTTCTTCCTGCCACTCACTGTACAGAGTGACGCCGAGAGAAGGGATCCCTGCGCCGGGAAAGAGAGACCTCACGCTCGCGGGGCAGCACTGGCGTCATTTTCCCACTGAATGAAAGCTAAGGTTTAGCCAAGAAGTGGATAGATATGTCGCTATGTGCTTCTTCTGAACAAAAGCCGCTAGATGGCTCGTAAAAGTGACTAAATCAAAAGACAGATTTTCTAATTTAGAAACAATGTTTTGTGTGTGCACCTCAATGTGCGCACACAAATGAATTTGGCGTAAACGCTGTTATGTGAAATTTTCTTACCCTTACCTGGGCCCCAAGCGCGCATGGGCCCCTGGGCCTGTGCCCATAATGCCCATTGGATAATCCGGCCCTGACTATGATCACAAACAAATATTCTCTTTCTCTTGGTGTACATCACCACAGTTGCATTATATAATCACACTCTCATTTAAACCATTTAAACGCAATTTGAAACAATTGCTTTGACGCGGCACAACGCGACAGTGGTCCAGTCTGGTGTATACAGTCATAGGTTAAAGGCTACATCAGCGAATCTCTGTCAGACAGTGCACCAGTATTAAGTTATCTTTCATGCTTTAATGAACAGAAACACACGATTATGCCAGAAAGCCTGTTTTGTCTAGTATTTTCGTAAATACAGATTTCAACGTGCTAAATAAAATGCTAAATGAATGCAAAGAGTTGTGAAAATGGGAAAGGGCGTCAGATCTGAGTAGAGCGGCAGCTCTTAAATGTGTAATTAATCCGATTTTTTTTTAATCGATTGACAGCACTAAAAATAATATATTATTAACCATTTGTTTTCTGAATTTTTGCTGTCACACCATAAGACACATTGCAGGGCTCCAGACTAACTTTTTTTACTAGGAGCAATGTAGCCCCTGACTGAACTTTTTAAGAGCGCAAGCAAAAGAAATAGGGTCACACATTAAATCAGCCTGCAGTGCAATAATTCAATTATTTAACCCAAAATAACTGTATTACTGACACTGACAATAATCTACTTGATAACCGCAGATTAGTCTACAGAGAAGCTTTGTTATTGATTGGTGCTAAATAGAGAGGCTGTAATCTGAATTCATTTAAACCAACAGAAATTGTGTTTGTCTAAAAGTATATATTTAATTGTTTACAGTGTTACACTTTAAAGCAAAATGAAAGGTCTGGGGACTCATGTATCAACGCCGCGTACACACAAAAACGTTGCATATGCCAGCTTTCACACTCACTGTCGGATGTACTAACAGTGAAATTAACATGAGAGTGTGCGTTCCTCCACGCCAACTTCATGTCTGGCATGAGTTTTTTTGTGCAGCAACTCGTAGTAATGCGCTCACGTTGTGTGTGTGTAAACTTGTCAATGACGACCTGGATTGTGTGCATCCGCGGCAGCGGGAAACATCAGTGACGCAAGTGACCCACGCAGTTTACTATTACACACAGCCTGCACCTGTGGCGGATCGCGTTCTACTCGTCTTTCCAAATAACAACTAAAAGAAATTCTAAATTTGCAGGTCGCACATGCGCGACTACTTTAATAAATGCTCGCGCTGTCTCGCAGTCTGGAGCCCTGCATGGTATGTTTTTTTGTCAACTACCCACATACAAACCCTAAGCCCTTCATTTCTCCCAAACTCACATCATGGTTTAAGTCAAGACACTAGCGTCAAGACTTTTTTGTTATGAAGTTCTTATTTTACTGGCAATATATCCCATTTGTAATCATATTTTCAAAAGCTTTAGATAGCTGTGTCTATCAAGAATGTTAGGATATCCAACATTAGACTATGACTGTTAGTAGCCTACTTATAATAAAATCATGATTGGTCTGAATGGGCCATAAATCACAGCTCTAATTAAACACACCATGACATGACTGGAGGAGTGCATATCTTTGGAAAGTATGAAAATGGTCTCTGCGTGACTACCCACAATTCCTCGCTCTGGGGGAGAGACATATGAATAGTTCGATTTACATCAAAGAGAAATTCCCAGTGCCTCTGTCACTTACTGGGTTACAGACAAAATGGTGTGTATGAATCATATGTATCTGCTGGCTGAAATGTGTGTGCCACACTTTCGACTGAGACGCAATGCAGAGACCAAAAGATGGAGAAAGAGATGACAAGCTGACATGTTGATTCAGCCATTTACAGGAGAAAATCGCACTCAAGGAAAGGAACATTTTAATACAACACTGTTCAGGTCTAAAACTATTAAATTCTGCAAGTGTGCAAACCATCAGCAGTGTTTCATTTCTGAAAGTTCTCTGCAGTTATTTCAAATCAGCAAAAGCTGCAAAAGTTGAACAACCCAGTGAATGAAAGCAGTCAACTGAAAACGAGGTGGGAAAATCTTTTTTCAACAATTTTTTATAATATTATATAACAATATAAAAAACACATAGCACTCAATGTAAAACAGCTAGACTTTTTTTGATAAAAGTAAACCGTATTATGACCATGAACTTCTTTATAATTCTATAGGGCTGAACGATTAATCGAAATCGAATCGCAATCGCTGCGATGTGGAAGAGATGTGAAAAATAGGAAACGCGTCTGTTCCAAGCCTGCTTTGAGTGGCATTCTTGCTAACCAACTGAGTGAGCGCACCTCCGTTATGCCTAATCAGCAGCACTGCCCTAGCCAACTGCGTAAACATCCGACATAAAAAAAAAAAAACCCACAAGGCAGGAGAGAGAGTGTGTTATTATGGCATCTGCAGAGTCAGATCGATCATATTAAGCAAATAAATACTAAAGAACCGTCCAATTCAGAAGACCGCACACACAGCCTGTGTCATACTCGCGCGACTCTTACCCGATTTGCGCGTCTCGCAGACGAGCCGTTTAAACTTGATGCGCACACACAGCCCGTTTCATACTCGCGCGACTCTGCCCCGCGTTGCGCGTCTCGCGGACGAGCTGTTTAAACTTGACGCGCACACACAGCCTGTTTCATACTCGCGCGTCTCTGCCCCGCGTTGCGCGTCTCGCGGACGAGCCGTTTAAACTTGATGCGCACACACAGACTGTTTCGTAATGACGTTTATAGTACTTGAGTACGGCTCCACAAGGGCATCTGGCAATATGGACGAGGCTTGACGCACGCACGCACCCTGTGTCAACTCACACCTAGCTCTGCGTTTCAAACAAATGTAAATTCTATCTAACTGTTTTGCTAATTTCACTTGGATGAAATTAAACATTCAGCACATTTTCTACTTGTTTTAAAAAATCCAACATACTTAAAAAATTATAAATCAGCCTATGTAACCTATTTTAATAATTCACTGACACAATAGAAAATGTTATGGATTTAAGGGTTACAATGGGAGTTGTATTTGTTTTAATGGAAACTATAATAGTGTACACTGGTATTTGGATTCTATTGGTGTGATGTAATCTGGAAGTTGGGAACCAAATGTGACCCTGGACAACAAAACCACACTGTAAAAAATGATTAATGGCCCTAGTAAATATGGCTCAATTAAATAGGCTGATTTTCCTCAAAAAAATAAGTTTTGCACATTACTTAATTTCTTGCTATAAATGTTACAAAATTTATTGAGATTGCAGTTTTCTTAAAATAATGAGTAAATATAGCAAGTATTTTGTAGTAAAGTCGCATGAATCTGGTTATTAGTCAATTTGACAAAACATTTTAAGATTTGGTAGATGATGTGACACAGCAGCGGCCATTTTCTGAAAATCATCTCCTCAGACGATAAAGGTGAGTAAACGTAACTTGTTTTATACTAAAATGTTATATAAAATAAATCCCACCAATAGTGTGAAGATGCATGTTTCTTAGTGTTTTTATTTTAAATAAGTTTAATTGTGGTGCTGCACGTTTCTTAGTGTTTTAAATAAGCTCCTCGATATCAAATGTACAGCAACGTGCGTGCACAGCGCGCTTCAACTTTTGTGAGAAGAAATTTTATTTAAGTTGCTTAAATGAGATTTATGGTAAACAATCACGATTTCCTACTTTTATGAAGGCATGGAAACACGTTGATAGTGTAAGAGGGGTTGTTGTGTGGATAGAAGGAAACACTCTTCGGAAGGGTTCGAACAAGATAAGGCAGGCAATCACGAGCGACAACATTAACTTTTTAGCTTACTTTAATAGCCGAGCCGTCTTCCATGGTGGCTGCATCTCTACGCACCCCTCGCTCCTCCCCTCGCGTATGCACGTCAACTCAATTCAACTCATAACCCAAATTTCACAATAAATGTCCCCAATACATCTCACATTTTTCACCCCTTAGAAAAATAAATGTCCTCATTTCCTGTATACCGAACTAAATCTCCTTGAGAAAACCAACACATTGTCAATAACAAAATATTAATACAATGGAAGAATGCAATGAAAAAAAAAAAACTTTAAGAACAGAGAAAAAAACAACAACAAAAACAAAAGATTTGTATCTCGTAACCCTGTGTACAAAACCAAATTATCAACTTTCTTTGTAAACATTAATTTTCTTCAACCCAATAATCAAATCCTGTTGTCACAATACTATACTGCATGAAAACAACCAACAGTTTAAAAAAACAACAAAAAAAATACATGTTCAGCAATACTTTCAAAATAACATATGTGAAAATATATACAGCAAAGAAAATTCAATCAATAAGTCAATTACATTATCAAATATCAATGCCAACCTCAACATGAAAACTTTCTAGGCCGTTTAATAACACGCCCTGAGCGGGTTACCGCACCATCTGAAAAACAGTGCTCCCGCACTGCAGAAGTTGCTCTTTCAAGCACTGGGAGTGGCTGTTGTACTGACCGAAGAACCTCAGGCATACGGCCTGAAGGCCTACGCATATGAGGAACAGTGGGTATGACCTGGTCCCAGTTCCCCTGAACCTCAAGCTCTTTTGACATGAAAGGAAAAGACCCCGACAAGGCAGTGAACGTTGGTTGTGCCCTTCGACCCCATTCATCAACACTCTGACCTGCACCTGTAGAGGAGCGAACTAGTGCCTTCCAACTTGACCTATAGGGTTTTAAGAGATCATAATGCACAACTTTGGGCTCTGCATTAACCCTACTCTGATCCAACACTGTGTAAATGATACCATCCATATCCACAGAAATAACCTGATAAGGTCCTTTCCATTTTGGGTCTAATTTCTTTCTTTGTGTGGTAGGATCATTCATCCACACCCGATCTCCAACTTTAAAAGGCTGAAACTTAGTATGCCTGTTGAAATAATACTCACGCCTAAGACTCTGATCAACCCCATTTGTTGAATACTTCTTGGAACACAGTTTCCATACGACCGGCTAAAGCATTACCATAGGTTTGTGGAGTCTCCATGGTATCACCTACAGGAGAATCAATGTGAACATGCACAGGCAAGCGAGGCTCTCGACCGTGAACTAGGAAAAACGGTGAATAACCAGTGCTAGAATGAGGAGTAGCATAAAAGGATAGTACCACTGCAGGTAAATACTGATCCCATTCACCTTCCCTGTGAAAAAGAACTTTAGCCAACTGATCCTTTAAAGTTCTGTTGAACCTCTCAACCATTCCATTACCACGAGGATGGTATGGGGTGGTCCGTTTCTTTTTGATTTTGTCACAGATGTCATGTAAAATCTCAGACTCATACTGACGCCCCTGATCGGAAAATAGTTCTTCTGGAACACCATGCTCTGGTATGTACTGCTCACAAAGCAACTGTGCTACTGTACCAGCTTTCTGATCTGCCATTGGATATGCATTGACATATTTGGTGAAATGATCTTGCACTACCAACACATACCTATGTCCTTTGGAAGTAACAGGCATTTCAGTAATATCTGTACAGACCATCTGAAAAGGTCTCACAGCCATAATAGACTGGAGAGGTGNCAGTTGTGGAACAGCAGGCTGGTAGGACTCCACCCGAGGAGAGAGAGAGAGAGAGAGAGAGAGAGAGAGAGAGAGAGAGAGAACTGTCAATCGTGGGTAACCACCTCTGTTGCTCTGGATCCACCCCAAGGGAAGGCTCGACTCTGAGGCACGAAAGAACCCTGAGCAAGAGAGACAGTTCATAGGCGGCTAAACGTCCGAGCCGATAGCCGTAGTGCCTGGAGCGCCAATCTCCTTAGGCGAACGTATACCAGTCCAGCCCCAACTCTGGTGACCGAGGGGTGAAGAATCGGGGCGCCTGGTCGCTGGATGCCCGGGTGGCAGGTGAGGATCCGGGGCACAACTGAGGGAAAATAAGGTGGGCGAAAAAACAACCAAAACCCGGGAGGCTGGGCAGACAAAAAAAACGAAAGAGTTAATGTTTCAAAAATAAGGAAAAATAATCCATCCACTGGAATGACCGGGAAGACAATAATCCAAAAGTAGAAAAATAATCCAAGCAGGTAAAAACATACACAAGACAAGGTACTCACTAGAAAAAGTATACAAGACAAGAAAAGAGGGCAACTATGCCGGTACGATGTTCACATTGAATGACGATCGCACACAGGGAAAAGAAACTAGGAGGCATAAATAGGTTGAAGTAAACAAGAACCAGGTGAGAGAAATAAGCATTAATTATGGGGAATGAGTGAAGAGGCGAGAAGGGCGGGGCACATACACACAGACAATGAGAGTGGCGGCAATCAAAACAAAGCCACACACACAGAGAGAGAAAGGCAGGTGGTTAACCCAGAGACCCAACATTATATTATATATAAATAACAATAACAATTTCCAAAAGCACATCTGTTCCTCAAAATATTATTTGAATCAAATAATAAACCAAAAGGAACATGTGACATGTTTAGGGAAGATTGCAACACAGGTTTGCAATGCTTTGGGCTTCAGGACAGAGCTTGACCTGTGACTTGTGGGTTTGATTAAAGGAGTCTAGTACATATTGTCTGCATAGCACTGAATGGTGATCCGTTAAAGACTCCTGGGCCAAAGTACACATTATTGGATGTTGTGGCCAGTTCAGACATGGTGACATGTTTGCAAACCATGCATTTGGTTTCCAAAACATTGTGCAATTCTTAGCAATATGCAGTAGCTTTGGTTCCCTGTAAAAGCAATATTGCTGACCCCCCAATTCATCTACTTATACTATGAACTAAAATACTGTACATTTGATTGTGCTGCAAAATTGTGCTGGAAGCGAACAGCTACACAAGCAAAAAAGGAAAAGCATCCTTCATATTGTTCAAAACCTGTGTAAGGCTTTGAAATAAGATGTAATGAGAAATGTGTCAGTAGTTTTGTGTCCAAAATGGAAGTCAGTGGGGGCCAGTGTTGTTTTGTTACCAACATTCTGCAAACTATCTTCTTTTGTGTTCTGCAGGTTTGGGATGACATTGAGTAAATAATGATATAATTTGTTATTATACAGAACCTGACAGACAAAAACATTGGTCAAGTAAATGCTTAAAGAGTTAGTGAATGTATAGTGAGAATTGTATTATGCACTAGACCTCAATACAACACACAAACCTCAATCATAGTGACAAACCATCAAGTAAAAAATAACTCTAAACAGCAGGCAAGCAAATGCTGGTTACATGTTGGAATGAATGCTGGAATGTATGCTGGATGTAAATTTGAAAATTTCTTTCTCACAAAGTTTGCTTGTGTTAAACCAAGAATTAGAATTCATCATACATTTCAACATACAGAGTGTTTTAAAGGAACCTAGCAAAGTGATGAAGTCGTTAAGGACAAGCAGATTTATAGAAGTACATAGAAAAGCTGAGCCTGTGGTTTAGTAAGTTGACTCTGTAGCCATATTATTAACTGACTGCAGTGACTGGGTGATTGACTGTTTAAAATAAAGGTTTTATTTTGTTCGATGATTTTGTTTTGTTGCAACAACCTCATTTTATGCAAACAGGAAAATGTCAAATAGGTCAACAAATAAGGTATATTGCTTATTGCACTTATTTGTTTATTAGATAGGACTTAAATTAAATACGTACAAAGAAGAAATATTGTACTGTTTTAAAAAGTTATCCTTATATGTTTGGGAAATGTTAGAGCAAGTACCTGAAACAGGGCAAATGAAATACAAATAAAACTAAATAACAGGGAAATTCAGAAACACACACACACAAAATATTATCATTTTCCACACCTTAGTCTCATTAATAGAATATTGACTGAAATTAATGATGTGTGTCCCTATTGATATTTTAAACCTCTACATGGGAAAATGTCAATTAAACTGTAATAAAAAAATCACAATAATAACACACCATCAATTTAAATTCCTTGTTGTTTTCACCTGCCAGGCTCTCATCCTGTTGTTTTAAGGCTTGATATAAATGCTCAGCTACAATATACAAAACACAATTTCCATTTTAATAAACTGTTGCAATTTTTTATACAAAATATAATATATATATGCATGATCAGCATATTTTTGTATTATACTAGTTACAAAGCTATTCAGTGTGGTTGTTACATTGTTATGAAGGTATTATAAAACATTTTCCAACAGTTATGAGAAGTTATAATTGAGTAAAATGCTGGAATTACATTTCATACATTCAAGGACTAAGATGACAGATTTGAATATGACTAGAATTGATCAACTATGACTACATGCTGTCTTTTTCTTTTTTATATACAAATTCAGGGTATCAAGGAAGAGATAATGTACTGAAAATGAGATTTAACAGGGGCCATGATTCCTAATTGTTCTTCTCAAGAAACTAATTTCAGGAAATATCTTAAATTAGACTAATGCAATAAGATAAGTATGTGTTGTGTTAAGAGGATATGGCTTTGGAAAGTGCAAAGTACTACCATTAGGGCAGCCTTGCATAGCTAAATTTAAGACAAGGTCACTCAAGCATGATATGGGTAGCATAGTTTGAAGATTACTTCCATAGAGAGGGGGAGGTGTCTTATAAAAATGAACACCCATTTCCAAACTTAAGACTGGCCCAGAGGGAATGTGATATGGAAATGAGTGAAATGAGGCAACAGTAAGCAATAAACATGCTAATTTACGCAAGCATAGCAGCCACTTATCTGTAACTAAGAAAAAAAGCAGCAAAAGCTAAATGTAATTTAACCCTGTATTAAGAGGCAAACTGTGCTAGAAACAGATACTGTAGAGACGGATAGAACAGATACAGTCTTTTTGCATGCCAACAGCTTTTTGTGTAGGTTATTATGCAGGGTTTTGGTAAAAGAGAAAGAAAATTGCATTTGAAAACATGCACATCGTTTGATTTGTTCATGTGACAGATGTTTAAAGGGAATAAATGGATCAGCCGGTCGCTGTAACGAGATTTCAGTCTTTATCAGTGAAAGCCCTGTGATAAAGGACATGGTAGATTAACATAAAGAATGCAGGTGCGCATGAATGTGAATTATGGAGACACTTTGGTCATGCCACAATTACAACATTTCAAGCTCTCTGAAGATTATGGTTCACAGAGACATGAGACATTGTTTTGTGAAGGTATATACACATTCCTCTTGGTTTTAAATTATGTAGACATTGCTTATGTGTCACTGATGTAAATTGTCACAAGACAGAAAAGTATAGCAGTTAAGTACAGTATTTGCATCTGTAGTATATTTAAATATATTGACCCAGTACACATCAAGCATAATTATTGACCTGTAAAACCACGTCACCTCTATAATCTCTCAAAATCTTTTTTTTAGCATGCATACTAAAACAATATTTTTATTATATTCTTATAAAAGTCTCCAGAATACTACAGTCTGTTTCTATATGTTCTACACTCTTAAAAACAAAGGTGCTTCAATATGCCATAGAAGAACATTTTGTGACTAAATGGTTCCATAATAAACCTTTAACATCTGAAGAATCTTTCTGTTTCATTGTGGCAATAAAAGGTTCTTGTTATTGTAAGAGGGGTTGTTGTGTGGATAGAAGGAAACACTCTTCGGAAGGGTTCAAACAAGATAAGGCAGGCAATCACGAGCGACAACATTAACTTTTTAGCTTACTTTAATAGCCGAGCCGTCTTCCATGGTGGCTGCATCTCTACGCACCCCTCGCTCCTCCCCTCGCGTATGCACGTCAACTCAATTCAACTCATAACCCAAATTTCACAATAAATGTCCCCAATACATCTCACATTTTTCACCCCTTAGAAAAATAAATGTCCTCATTTCCTGTATACCGAACTAAATCCAAACCAACACATTGTCAATAACAAAATATTAATACAATGCAAGAATGCAATGAAAAAAACATATACTTTAAGAACAGAGAAAAAACAACAACAACAAAAACAAAAGATTTGTATCTCGTAACCCTGTGTACAAAACCAAATTATTAACTTTCTTTGTAAACATTAATTTTCTGCAACACAATAATCAAATCCTGTTGTCACAATACTATACTGCATGAAAACAACCAACAGTTTAAAAAACAAAAAAATTACATGTTCAGCAATACTTTCAAAATAACATATGTGAAAATATATATATATATAGCCAAGAAAATTCAATCAATAAGTCAATTACATTATCAAATATCAATGCCAACCTCAACATGAAAACTTTCTAGGCCGTTTAATAACACGCCCTGAGCAGGTTACCACACCATCTGAAAGACAGTGCTCCCACACTGCAGAAGTTGCTCTTTCAAGCACTGGGAGTGGCTGTTGTACTGACCAAAGAACCTCAGGCATACGGCCTGAAGGCCTACGCATATGAGGAACAGTGGGTATGACCTGGTCCCTGTTCTCCTGAACCTCAAGCTCTTTTGACATGAAAGGAAGAGACCCCGACAAGGCAGTGAACGTTGGTTGTGCCCTTAGAACCCCTTCATCAACACTCTGACCTGCACCTGTAGAGGAGCGAACTAGTGCCTTCCAACTTGACCTAAAGGGTTTTAAGAGATCATAATGCACAACTTTGGGCTCTGCATTAACCCTACTCTGATCCAACACTGTGTAAATGATACCATCCATATCCACAGAAATAACCTGATAAGGTCCTTTCCATTTTGGGTCTAATTTCTTTCTTTGTGTGGTAGGATCATTCATCCACACCCAATCTCCAACTTTAAAAGGCTGAAACTTAGTATGCCTGTTGAAATAATACTCACGCCTAAGACTCTGATCAACCCCATTGTTGAATACTTCTTGGAACAAAGTTTCCATAAGACCGGCTAAAGCATTACCATAGGTTTGTGGAGTCTCCATGGTATCACCTACAGGAGAATCAATGTGAACATGCACAGGCAAGCGAGGCTCTCGACCGTGAACTAGGAAAAACGGCGAATAACCAGTGCTAGAATGAGGAGTAGCATCAAAGGATAGTACCACTGCAGGTAAATACTGATCCCATTCACCTTCCCTGTGAAAAAGAACTTTAGCCAACTGATCCTTTAAAGTTCTGTTGAACCTCTCAACCATTCCATTACCACGAGGATGGTATGGGGTGGTCCTTTTCTTTTTTATTTTTAATCTGTCACAGATGTCATGTAAAATCTCAGACTCATACTGACGCCCCTGATCGAAAAATAGTTCTTCTGGAACACCATGCTCTGGTATGTACTGCTCACAAAGCAACTGTGCTACTGTACCAGCTTTCTGATCTGCCATTGGATATGCATTGACATATTTGGTGAAATGATCTTGCACTACCAACACATACCTATGTCCTTTGGAAGTAACAGGCATTTCAGTAATATCTGAACAGACCATCTGAAAAGGTCTCACAGCCATAATAGACTGGAGAGGTGCCCGACGTTGAGGAACAGGATTTCTCCTGGATTCACAAGCAACACATGACTCACAGTATTCCTCAATAGCCTTTCTCATTCCTGGCCAAAAACACAAACTCTGAGCTCTTTTGAGTGTGCGCTCAGCACTATAGTGTCCCGAACATGGATCACCATGTAAATAGTGCAAAGTGTCCGAAATAAGAGCATCAGGAATAATCACTTGATAAACTTCAGGTTTACCTGGGGCAAGACGAGCTTTACGACAGAGCACGCCACTATTCAACCCCAACCGGGGAAACTGCCACCATAAATGTCTCATCTTCCCATGTACACGTCTAAGACTAGGCCTCTCCTGATTCTGCACCCAATCATACACCTGTGAGAGCCCAAGATCTTCTCTCTGGTATAGGGAAATGTCTTTTCCGTCAGTACACAAAGAAGTATGCCATAGGTTTACCCTCGACACATTGTTCCTGACAACATCACCTTCAGTTAAGCAAATCTGAGGTTGTGCCCTAACCTGACAATCTGTGCAGCTACTGCCAGCAGAAACAGCAATCTGAGAGATGATACTCAAGTCATCTGTTTGAGTACATACCGCCTTTTTCAGAGGTTCCTGTGTTGTCTGTGGCACTACAGGAATTCTCGACATAGCATCTGCATTTGTGTGTCTCTTTCCATCTTTGTGTACAATCACCCAGTCAAATGGATCCAATTCCATGGCCCATCGACCTCTGCGTCCTGTGGGATCAATGTCAAACTTCAACTTCCTAAGACCAACAAGAGGTTTGTGGTCTGTGACTATGGTAAAAGGGCAATTAGTCAAGTAATGACGAAAATGCCTGAATGACCAAATTATCGCCCACAATTCTTTGTCATACGTCGACCATCTCCGCTCACTAGGAGACAGTACATGACTAGCATACGCCACCACACGTTCGTTGCCATCCTGAATTTGAGCTAAAACAGCACCAATAGCGACATTAGATGCATCTGTACTCAGCACAAATGGCTTCTCGAAATTAGGAAATGCCATAACAGGAGGCGATGTCAAAGCATCTTTCAACTGCCGAAATGCTGCTGCGCAGTCATCAGTCCATTCAAAGGGAACCTCCTTGTGTGTAAGTCTGTATAAGGGATGAGCTTTAAAGGCATAATTTTGAACAAAACGCCTATAATAACTACATAACCCAAGAAATGCTCGTACCTCTGTGGGAAACTGAGGTGTTGGCCAATCCCTCACCCGCTGACTGTGAGCTGGGTCCAGAGCTAACCCATCTTTCGAGACAACATGAGCCATGTACGTCACAGACGCCTTGCAAAACTGACATTTTCTAGGGTTAAGCTTAAGACCCGCTCCCCTAAACCTAACCAAAATGTCTGTGAGGTTCTGTAGATGATCCTCAAAATCTTTCCCCATACAGATTATGTCATCCAAGTAAATGACACACTTTGTCCAATGTAGTCCTCTAAGGACAAGCTCCATGAGCCTCTGAAATGTCGGTGGACTATTTTTGAGACCCATAGGCATCACCTTAAATTGGTACAAACCATCTCCTGTGGTAAAAGCAGTTTTATGTCTGTCTTGAGGGTCTAACTCTACCTGCCAATAGCCAGCAGACATGTCCATAGTGGAAAAGTACTGAGATCCTGATAACGCATCAAGACTGTCATCCACCCTAGGTAAGGGGTGTGCATCAGTGACAGTGACAGAATTCAATTTACGGTAGTCTACGCAAAATCTGTAAGTATTGTCTTTTTTCTTTACCATGACTACCGGACTCGAAAATGGGCTATCACTGTCCTCAACCACATCTTGCGCTTTCAATTGTTCTACCTGACGGTGCATTTCTGCCTTGAGAGCAGGGGAGGTCCTGTACGCTCGCTGCGACATAGGAGTGTCATCTTTAGTTCTGATTTTGTGAGTGACCACACTCGTTCTGCCATAGTCATGGGCATGCTGACTGAAAACATCAGAGAAAGAAGTTAGCAAATCTTTTAGACGTTTTTGTTGCACATCAGACAAGTCAGTATCAGAAATATCTGGCAATACAGGTGAAATGGACGTTGACATTGGAACAGTGCTAGACACACAAGCTTCCTTAATGTTCACATTATTGACACATTTGTCTATCACCACATAGTCATCCTGTTTACCCTCTGACACAGAATAAAAAGTTCCAATCTGTGTGCCTCTGTGAAGAGAAATGTCATCAGAAGAAGGATTTACTACTTTCAGAAAAATTGAATCATGAACTGCTTTAGTAACAGTCCATGCAAATCCTACTTTTGAGTCCTCTTGATAATGAGGCTCAAATACACCTGTGTAACCATCAAGTTGGCAACCCTTATGAGGTGGTGAAAGTTTGGCTGAGACTAGTGTCTCTGAAAAGGAAGGAACAACTTGTGTGGTGGACATTGTAATGCCCACAAGTTTAGGAACCTGCTGATTAACAGTCAAAAATGAAATAGAGTCCCCCTTCAGTTCAAGAGACATGTTCTGGGCATTTATCAAAATCTTATGAGCAGACAAAAAGTCCCAACCTAATATAATTGGCTTTGAGCAGTTTCTGATCACTTGAAAAGAATGCAACACTGAATGCAGTCCCAAAGTTACATTTGCTGGTAGTGTACCCACTGAATCCAGCTTATCACCAGAAATAGATGTTAAAGATATAAAGATCTTCATGTATACGGAGCTGGAGGTAAGGTTCAATGCCAGCAATGAAACGCCTACATTTTTCTCAATTCTTTGCATTAACCTCATAAGTGGGAAAAGCTTCGTCCACCAAACGGCTAATTTCAGCAGCAAAAACTTGAAGAGCTTCTCCAGGCATACGTGTGCGAGCATTAACATAACTTTGAAACATGGACAGATAAACTATTTGGCCAAAAACACTTGTCATTTTCTCTTTCACAAGTTTGTAGTCTTTCTTTGTTACACTCAGCAAACTGTCCCAATAACTAAAAGCTGTACCACCAAGGCAAGTGGGCAAAAGCTGGGATAACCTGTCGTTATCGAAATCCGAGCTGGCCTCCACAAAAACTTCAAATCGTCTGCACCAGCGGAGAAAATCTTTCCCATCCCCCAAAAACATGGGGGGGAAATGTCCAGCAAAGCGATGCATTGAATGTGAGGTACTGTGCACGAGCACGCCATGCTCTGCATCTGCTTCACTCATTGTTTTCCAAACACGTGTATGTTTAGCACACAAAAATGAAAAGTAACGTTACAGGCTTACCGCAAAAACGTAAGAAGAAAAAAACTGTGCAAGCGCAACATTAATGTTACTTGTTGCAGGCAAGTGTATCTTCAAACAGTGTGTTTAACTTAAACAAAAGAATAAAAGTACGTGAATTTTCTCAAAAAAACTCCAAAAGGGAAGTCCGGAAAATGAAGCCTGGTTTACCTCTGCGTAACTCCGTTATAGTCACACCACCGCAAAACACAAATGAAAGTCCGAGCCACTGTAAAAATACAGCGAAAAACATACGTCGTGCACAACAGCAGGTTTTCAACTTAAACTTCGCGTCGATGTCCTCCACATCGTACTGCCGCATCCATCTCATGTAAGTTAGTCCGACTGCCCGCCGAATGAAAAATATCTGTTCACATGCTACAGCACATCTTCCAAACCCGCTGCCACCAATTAATATAAGAGGGGTTGTTGTGTGGATAGAAGGAAACAAGATAAGGCAGGCAATCACGAGCGACAACATTAACTTTTAGCTTACTTTATTAGCCGAGCCGTCTTCCATGGTGGCTGCATCTCTACGCACACCTCGCCCCTCCCCTCGCATATATATGCTCGTCATCTCAATTCAACTCATAACCCAAATTTCACAATAAATGTCCTCAAAACATCTCACATTAGCAACGCCAAGGTCCTGGGTTTAATGAGTGTAGGTTCTATTTACATTTTGAGATATTGAGCTTCTAAGTCTTTGCATTTCAAATAACAAAAATGATACGGGGAACAAGTCTCTTTCACACAGGAAAAATACAGAGACCCTAAATGTATTCTAAATGTAAAATATCAAAATACTATCAAATTTGTAAATGGGGATTTTTTAAACATGTCAACGCAGATAGAACCTTCTAATAGTGAGAAATCACTTTCTGCTTAGAATTATTATAAGTTCTATCTGGTAAAACATTATCTGAAGCAATAATTCACTTAGGCCTATTATTTGTCTTAAAACATAAAATTAGTGTTGCAATAATGTGTTGTTGATGTTGTCAGGACCCGGCCTCGAACTCGGGTCTCTGGTGTAAGGGATAATCACTACACCAGTCGAGCCACGTGGTATTAGATGGAACCCAGAAGATATAGGCAGACACAGCAGATTGAGTATTCCAGTTTAATAAAAATAAAAAGCCAAAAGCAAACGCAGGGTCTTCACAACAGTAAATAATCCAAAAGGTGGAGAGGTAAATCCACAAAGTCCAAAATCAAAAAACCTCGTGATCAAAAATAGAACAAACTCAAAAAAGGCAGGGTTCACAGGGGAACAAACACATACCAAAAAAAGGTCACAGTAGAAATCCAGTCTCGGGAAGCAGGCAAACAAGCAATAGTCCACATGGGTAGAACACACAAGGTTGAGTTCAGACATACAAACATAGTGCAAGGAACTGAGGAAAAAGTAAGGTTTAAGTACTACACGGGAAAACAAGGCACAGGTGAAAACAACTACTCAAATTAAACAGGAAAGCCCTGGCTTGGGCCACCGCTGTGTGGGAGGCTCAAGGTACCTGCTGCTCCAGCTACTCTGCCTTTTCGGAGGAGTTCAAGCGAGTCTTTCGACACCCTGCCAGTGGCCCAGAGTTGTCCAGGAAGCTACTAAATCTCCAACAGGGCCATCGCAGTGTGACTGACTACGCCATCCAGTTCCGGACGATTGCAGCGGGGAGCGGCTGGGATGATGAGGCACTCATGGCATGCTTCCTGAACGGTCTCTCTGGCTCAATTCAAGATGAACTTGCTACCCGGGAACCATCAGAAGGTCTTGAGCACCTGATAAAACTAGCTTCCCGCATTGACAACCGACTGAGAGAAAGGGAATTTCATCGCAGACCTCTCTGCCCATTCTCCACCGGTCCCAGTCCTGAGTTCCATCCATCTTTCTCACAAGCACCTCCAGAACCCATGCAACTGGGACGTACTCGCCTCTCCCAGACAGAAAGAGACCGTCGGATGAGAGAACGTTGCTGCTTGTATTGTGGCAGACCCGGTCATCTCCGTCATGCCTGTCCCGAGCTTCAGGGAAACGCCCCAACCCGTGCAGACCAGGGAGAACTGTAACGGGGAATGTAAGCACCTCCCATCCGTCCAACTCCCGCTTCCTTCTTGCAGTCACCCTCTCCTGGGACAATCAAGAGCTACCCCTACGAGCGCTGGTGGACTCTGGTGCTGCAGGAAATTTTATGGACGGTACCTGGGCCAAAGAAAACAACATCCCTACTGACTCTCTTACCTTTCCCTTGAAGGTCACTGTGCTGGATGGGAGACCTCTGGGGCCAGGCCTAGTTTCCCGAGCTACTACCCCTCTTCGCATGACTATCCTTCGACACAAGGAGATGATACGGTTTCATCTCATCCCCTCTCCCGAGTTCCCCCTCATTCTTGGATACCCCTGGCTCTGTGATCACAACCCGGACATTGACTGGGCTGTGGGGTCCATCAGCCAGTGGGGTCCCACATGCCATGCCAGATGCCTATTCTCGAGTTCCCCTGACCCTTCTCCCGAGGTTCTAGAGTCCATTGATCTGTCCCGAGTCCCCAAGTGTTACCAAGACCTTAAGATGTTGTTCAGCAAATAGAAGGCCACCACGTTACCACCCCACAGGCTCTACGACTGCACCGTTGATCTGCTTCCAGGCACCTGCCCTCCCAGGGGCCGGATCTTTTCTCTGTCTCCGCCAGAACGGCTTGCTATGGATTCCTATATCCAGGATGCCCTAGCAGCAGGCTTGATTCGTTCGTCCACCTCACCCGCAGGGGCAGGTTTTTTTTGTGGCCAAGAAGGATGGGGGACTACGTCCCTGTATCGACTACCGAGGGCTCAATAGCATCACAGTACGTAACCAGTACCCTCTACCCCTCATGGCCACGGCCTTTGAGTTACTGCAAGGAGCATCCCTCTTCACCAAGCTGGATCTGCGGAATGCATACCATCTTGTGCGGATCAGGCAAGGCGATGAGTCGAAGACAGCTTTTAACACTCCCACCGGTCACTACGAATACCTTGTGATGCCCTTTGGCCTGACCAACTCCCCGGCTGTTTTCCAAGCCCTTATTAACGATGTGCTCCGGGATATGCTCAACCTCTTTGTGTTCGTCTATCTGGATGACATCCTCATCTTTTTGGCCTCCGCCCAAGAACATACGGAGCATGTCAGAAGAGTCCTCAAACGTCTTCTCGATAACCACTTGTACGTCAAGCCCGAAAAGTGTTAGTTCCATGCCTCTCGAGTACAGTTCTTGGGATTCATAGTGGAACCTGGCCGTGTCCAGATGGACCAAAAGAAGGTTGAGGCGGTAGCAGATTGGCCCACCCCCACATCACTCAAAGAAGTCCAACGCTTCCTCGGGTTCACGAACTTCTACCGGAAGTTCATCAGAAACTTCAGCTCTATAGCAGCTCCTCTCTCTGCCCTCACCAAGGGTGGCATCGCTGAGTTTCGGTGGGGGGAGGAAGCTGAGGCAGCCTTCGTGAACCTAAAGCAGCGGATCATCTCTGCTCCCATTCTGACGCTTCCCGATATGGACAAGCCCTTCGTGGTGGAGGTAGATGCATCTGAAGTGGGGGTTGGAGCAGTACTGTCCCAGAGAGGTGACGACAAAAAACTCCACCCTTGTGCCTTTCTCTTGCACCGGCTCACACCCACAGAGAGGAACTATCACGTAGGAGACCGTGAGCTCCTGGCGGTCAAATTGGCACTAGAGGAGTGGAGACATTGGCTCGAGGGGGCAGCACATCCTTTTCAAGTACTCACGGACCATAAGAATCTAGAGTATATTCAACAAACCAAACGGTTGAACTCTAGACAAGCACGTTGGTCCCTCTTTTTTAACCGGTTCCAGTTTCTCCTAACCTTTCGGCCCGGTTCTAAAAATCTCAAGCCTGACGCCCTGTCCCGAGTATATGCTCCCACCACTCGAGACGACACTGACATACCCATAATCCCCAACACCAAGATCGTGGCACCCGTTTCATGGGTTATTGAGAGAACAGTGCGACAAGCCCTAGCCAGGGAACCGGATCCAGGAGGGGGGCCTCCCAATCGTCTGTTCGTCCCTAAGGCTGTACGTGCTCAGGTTCTCTTCTGGGGACACTCTTCCCGCCTCACTTGCCACCCTGGCATCGATCGCACCCTCGAGTTCCTCCGAAGACGGTTCTGGTGGCCCACGATCAAAGAGGATGTCAGCACCTTCGTCAAGGCATGCCACATATGCAACCAGAATAAGACCTCCAGTCTCTGCCCTCAGGGGTTACTCCATCCGCTGTCCATTCCCCATCGGCCCTGGTCCCACATCTCACTGGACTTCATCACTGGTCTTCCCTCATCCCAAGGCAACACAGTGATTCTAGTCGTCATTGACAGGTTCTCCAAGGCAGCCAGATTTATCCCTTTGCCCAAATTACCCTCTGCTAAAGAGACTGCTGACCTGATTATAATCCACGTTTTTCGGGTTTTCGGTATCCCCCAGGATATAGTTTCGGACAGAGGCCCCCAATTCTCTTCTAGATTCTGGAAAGCATTCTGCCAGCTCCTTGGAACCGAAGCCAGTCTGTCGTCTGGGTACCACCCTGAGTCTAACGGGCAGACGGAGCGGATGAACCAGGAACTGGAGACTACTCTCAGGTGCATGGCCTCGAGACAACCCTTCCACCTGGTCTTCATTCATTGTTTGGGCAGAATATGCCCACAACACCCTACGCTCTTCTGCCACTGGGATGTCTCCCCATGAATGCCAGTTTGGCTATGCTCCCCTGTTGTTTCCTGACCAAGAGGTGGAAGTTGGTGTTCCCTCAGCTACATCATTCATCAGACGCTGTCGACTCACATGGAGAAAGGTCCGTCACAATCTTTTACGTGCCTCTCAGTCTTACCAACGGCAGGCCAACAGACGCCGCCGACCCGGTCCCACCCTTCGCCCTGGTCAGAGGGTATGGCTCGCCACAAAGAACTTGCCCCTACGAGTGGAGTCCCGCAAACTTGCCCAGAAATACATCGGACCCTTTAGGGTAGCCAGGAGAGTAAACCCTGTTACTTACCGGCTATACTTGCCTAGTTCACTTAAATTAACCCCACGTTCCATGTATCCTTGCTAAAACCTGTTGTGTCTTCTCCCTTTGTCCCGGCAGGCAGACCCCCTCCTCCACCTCGCATCATCCAGGGCCAACCAGCTTATACCGTCCGCCGGATACTGGATACCCGCCGAGTGCAACGATCCGTGCAGTATCTGGTGGACTGGGAGGGTTATGGTCCTGAGGAGCGCTCCTGGG
>NW_026634201.1:0-84123 GCF_024868665.1 Triplophysa rosa
CTACTTACTCTTTTCAAGACTCTCCAAGGTATCTCTTAGGTTTGTCAACTTGGTAGTAACCTTCTCAAGCATCATCTGTGAGACAAGAGAAAAACAACATGATGTAAAATCAAAGCCAGCCCAGGAGTTTTAGAGCAGCACTTGTGTGCACACTTACCGTGTTTTCTCTCTCCTTTTCCTTTTCTTTCTCCATCTTCCGCTGCAGCTTTTTCAGTCTCTCGGTGTCGCTAGCGATTTCTTTTGATATCTTCTTCTGCTTTGATGGGACGCCTTTGTTTGCTTCTAAAGCCACTGATTTATCCTGAAGGTCACTGTGATCAGAGTTAGTATTAATACGGTCAAACACGTACGACTGAAACGTGAAGAAATAAAAGCAAACAGAGCGATCATTGTGTGTATTATGTGTCTACTTACCTTTCAATATCTTCCATCACATGCTTCAATACTTTGCGCACTTTCTCATACTTCAGATCGAGGATGACCAGATCTTCAGCCCTGTGTGATAAATCAATATGTGGAGAATCATGAGCTCTTAATGTTCAACATCTCCATGATGCTTGGAACAAACTGCTCGCTGATGAAGAGATTAGATTCATCTTTTCATCCTAAAATCACTTCATTATTACAGTTTGGAAATGCATCGTGTGCACAGTATGCTATGTTATCTTTCAAGCCAAATATAATATAAAACACAAGTCTGCTTCTCTTTGTCAGTCAAACCATCTGCTAGAGAACAAAACTCCTAAAACTTCATTTCTTAACACAATAACAGTGAGATTTTGATCATTCAACAGCTTTCAGTGACTCCTGATGGATCCGTAATAATAACGGGCAGAGCAACAACACATTCAGACATCTGCTCGGTTGTGGATTGGAACAGTTCTTGGAGTACACATTTGAGGATGAGGACGCATATTCAGTTGAGATAAATCAACATTGATCAAAAGCATGCTGTTTGTATGTATATATACTGTGTTTATGCACACGTAATGACTCACAGCTTTCCCTACAGAAGTATTCACCAATGAAAGGCTCAACAACATGATGAAAGTCTTACTCTGATTCTGCTATCGCAATTGATTTCATCGTGGATTCTTTTAGGGAGGATAAAAAGGCGTGGGTTTCTTTCTGCAGCTTCTTTTTCTCTCTTCTTTTTCTCTCCTCCATTTGTTCTTCTTTTTCCCTCAGTAGCTGCTGAATTTCCTCGCTGTTGTAAATCTGTGGATGCTGACAAAGAAACAGAGAGGTCAGTCAGAAGAGTTTTCACAAAGGCATATATTCTTTTAACCTGATCAAAATACACTAGTCTTACATTCTTCCAATCATGTTCCCTGAGCTCAGAAACGTGCTGCCAGACCTCCAGACGGTCATGATGTTGCTGTACAAACACAAGGAGGAATAAGAGAGGTGTAACACATGAGGTTTGTAAAAATACTAATGTGCTTAAAGAAGAAATTGATTATGAATGAAGTACGTGATCTGTGACGCGCTCTTTCTCCCGTGCATTCCTCTTGGGCTTCTTCTGTTGTTGGCTCAGCAGAGGCAGTTTGACACCTAGAACACAACATATTCACATCAAAGCAAATTCCTTCATTAAATGTGACAATACAGTTGATTCATGGTTTCATGAGCTCACCACGAATGGACTCAAACAAACTCAAAGGGAAAGACAGCCTAACACAGCTGTCAATCAAGATTTAAGAGAGTATAACCATGTCTGTGATTACATTAAAACCAAAGCAACAACAATACTTGAATAAATAACACAATATTTGCATCTTAACTCTATTGATCATTGTGGGTGGAGCTACGCCCGTCAGGCCCGTCCATCGTTCTACATTAGAAATTTAGCACAGCGTTCCAAGCTTGAATGAACTCACCTCTGGGGTCAAACGCTTGTTCATCATTGAACCTCTGACAGATGAGGCCCTTCCCACGACCATTCTTCTTATCTGGTTTGCTGAACAATGTCCTTGGATCCTTCAACAGACAACAGAACACAGCAATTGTCCATATTATACTAAACATATAAATGAAAATGTTCTCAAAATACATTCAAACACCTGTCTGGGATTTAGCCATATGGTGAACTCACTTGAAGGACAATGATGTGGCCGCCTCTGAACGGCTTTGTTTTGGATGGTGGTGGCTGTGGCCGCACTCCTCCAACATACATAACATCAAATGTATCATGTTAAAACAGTTAGTGTACCTTCTGTATTTTTAACTCACCCCAAACTAGTTTTTACCATTTTAAATCCTGGATCAGTTTAATGTTGGTTATCAAACTCACCTGTGTGTGAACGTAAGATGTTTCCACCATCTTTACTCCTCTGGGGTTCCTGAGGACCTTTGCTGCTCTCAGACTCCATGTTCCTCTCAGGTGGTGGTGGGTGTGGACACAATACAGCAACACCTGCATAATTACATTATTTCATCTGAAATATGGTTTTCAAGTAAACCTTCATGTACTTTTACTTTACACACCAGCAAATATGTTTTAACGCTGAAATGTAATACATTACCAGAACGAGCCTGTTCTTCTGTGGTGCTGATGGGCCTAAAACGTCTGAATTTGCTCTGGATCATTTTTACTGAAAACTTCAAACAGATAAAAAATAAATAACTTCACTTTCATCTAGACCAGTTTTGCATCTCTGACATTTGGGCCATCACAGTGTAAATCTGCAGTATTCAATAAGGTATATGTTGAATGACATGACCAAACTGGAAAACAGATCTTTTTTAAAGTACATTTTGCGTAAAATAGCTCTAGTATCCCAATTCCCACACTATCTGTCCTAAATACTATTTGAGTCCAATTTAAGTTGAGATCCAGTTTCTATATTTCCTTGCCAGCAGATGTACAGACTATAATTCATAAATAGACAAAGTGTCCTAGATGCATGAAATGAACCCAAGAAGAAAAGACATTTCCCAATGAGAACATTGTTTATGATGAATAGTTCTTAACGTGCTGATTAAAATGATGAATGTAGAAGGAAGGACCATAATAATCCCTCACAGAGCTGATGAAACGTTAGCTGATCGTTTAGAGTAATAGTGTAATTTGCTGCATTTTTTGTTTTCTGCAGCATTGTAACTTATTTTTTTTGCTTATTTTGTCTGCTTTTCTACATTACTTTTGTTGCTAGTTATGTTTATATTAGTGTTGTTAAAATAATCTGCAGCTTTGTAATGTGTGTTTTTGGGCGGAAAAGAAGCTCGCGCAGACCGGAAGATCTTTAAATGATGACAGTTTTTAGCGCCATGTCTATTCCCTTACAACATTCAACCATGGTTTTATTACATTTAAAACAAAAAAACACGGTTACTATAGTTAATCCACGACTTTATTTTCCGGGATAGTCAACTTCGGTCATGGAGGGCCAGTGATCTGTACAGTTTAGTTCCAACACACAAATCAGATTCAAATGTATATAATTACTATGCAGGATTTATTTTTACACACTACAAGGATGCAATACTAATGGAATTCATGAAATTGATAAAACAGAAAAGAACTGAATATTTATACATCTCAAATTCTTGATGCTTAATTTATGCATCATACATCCTTAACCAGTCTGTGTTTCTTGCAGCTGATTTATACCTTTTTTCATTAAACCAATTATTTTCTTTGCATTCAGATGACTTTATTCCAGAAGCACAGGAGACCGAAGTTAAGGACATTCAAGAACCTACTTCTACAGTAGTTCTTAACCAACACCAGAGGAAGTCGCCTAAAAAGAGAGGTGATCTTAGAAAAGTAAACCAGGTTGATTGTCCTGATCTTTAAGACGGATGTTTTATTCGAAGATGCATGACAGTGATGTGCATTTAAAGTAACCAAACAGACCTCAGTCCCCCTTTTGACTACTGCAATAGGAAAAATACTATGTAATTAATGGGGGGTGAGATCTGTTTGATTACCAACATTCTTTCAAATATCTTTCTTTTGTTTCGCAGAACAAAGACATGTATACAAATTTGGAAAAACTAGAGGGTGACTAAATATGACAGATTTGTCATTTTTGGGTGAACTATATTGTATTATTTCTTTAGCTTGATTATTAGAAATAATCACACAGGTGCACTTATTAGAATGATTTCCAAAGGATCATGTGACACTGAAGATTAGAGTAATGGTTTTTCCATTAGAGGAATAAATCATATTTTATCTATATTTAAAAATATATCCTTAATAACCATTCTTTTAAATTGTAATTGTGTTTTAACAGTGTTACTGTTCTCTGTATATTTGATCAAATTAATTCTAGCCTTGATGAGCATGAAACTTCTTGACATAAAGTAATCAGTTTAAATGATGAATTTATAAATGTTATAATTTATAAAAAACTTAAAAAAAATGTTTTATGTATACTTAGGTAAACAAGCTGCTGTCAAAAGAAGCTGGACACCGGATGAATGTGCTGCAGTAGAAAGGCACCTGAAGAAGTTCATTGTGAGGAACCAAGTTCCAGGCAAAATAGACTGTGAGAGCTGCATTGATGCAGAACCTCAAACCTTAGGAACTCGAGACTGGAAGTCAGTCAAGTACTACATCAAAAATCGCATTTCTGCCATAAGAAGAAGAGTACAGTGAATTCCAGGTATCTCAGTGTTTTGGATAACTTCCCGTTAGTGTTCACATTGGCACATGTGTTCTAAGTGGTTTCAACAAAAGGCTGGCTCTTTTGTTTTTATGGTATCCTTATAAAAAAAGGTTTAGTTTACCCAAAAATATACATTGTCTTCATTTGTCATTCCAAACTCATAAGAGATTTATTTATCTTCAGAACACAAATGAAGATATTTTAAATGAACCATGCAAGATTTCGGTCTCTCCACAAAAAAATCTGCTCATCCTAAATTTTTTCCCAATTTAATGTTATTAAAGTTAATCCCAATTTTATGAAGTCATGTGAATGCTTTATACGTGCAAGAAAAGTCTCTGACAAAATATTTTTTTCAGTTTAGATTTGTATTCCTAAACAAAGTTTCATGGAAGAGACACAAACAAAGCTATCACATTGTCCCATAAAATTATCAAAAAAAATAAATTATAAATGGTTTTAAGCTTGAAAGTGTAGGATGAGTGGTTTTTAAATCGCAAGTCAGAAATCTCAGGTTTCATTCAAAAATCGCCACTTTTGTTCCAAAGATAAATACATTTCTCATGAGTGAATGTTCATTTTTGGATAAACTACCCCTTTAAAGTTCTTTCTGTTATCTTTATATTCTGTTAAAATATGAGATAAAATGTGCAGACTCGGACAGTTGTCTTCAAAAATGTTATATTTTTATATTAAAATATCAATTTCTAGACGTGGGCAAATGCCTTTAAATTTAAAGTTAAGATTATTCTTATAGTTTTATACTAATGGAAAAAACTGTTGACATTTCCTTTGTGAAGCCATGAGTTGCTTAGAGCATTGACATTACTTTGATAAAAAAATAAAGCATTTTGTACAAGTTTGAAATCTGAAATGTTGTTCATCCTCTTTGTATGGTACTGGCCCACGTGTATTATTACGAATTATAAAAAGTTAATTTCCAGTATTTGACTGTAGTTGCTCAATAGCTGTGCTTTAAAGTTCGTTTACAGAATTTGTGCTACTCGGTGGGCTTGTTTGTAGCAACACCTCCAAGCAGGGTCACCTTGTGCCACGAGTCACCCATTCTCCTGAATGTGGAGTTGAAAGGAGCATGGTGGAGTAAAATTGAGCTAAAAACACCTATAACTGCAGCTTCTGCATATGTTGGCAAATGTCTGATGAAACTGTGTAGAGCCCTGCCCCAGACAATTTCCTTCGCTGTAGTGGCCATATTAAGCCTTGATTTCTCACCTCATGCAGTGTAATTGCAGTGGTGCATCTGGTTAGTATTTAGTATTCTTGGCATTACACCGTTTCCTAACCAAACGCGATGCGACGCCGGGACGTGCTATAAAATATATATTTTCTGTTAATCAAAGGTTTTGACCTAACCAGCCGTGACAGTGCTGCGCGACGAGCAATGGCAGTTTCTATTTTAGAAACTGTTTCTATTTCTGTGAATGATCAATGATCTCATCTGATGTAAGTTCTGCACCTCATGAATATTAATATACAAACATGGATGAGGACAGGCTATATATGTTTGATTACATGCATTTAGATTCTGAAATTATTGTATAGCGTCCGGTGAGGGATCCTTGAAGTTATGAGAACAGGACGCATCTCTCTATGTGCACTCTAGCTGCATCGCGAGAGGCTGCGTGCACAGAGAAAAAAAAATCTGATTGGTGGTGTTTTGTGATTGATTGTTGCGTCCCACCTCTTATTTAAATTTTTTATATGTACAGAGCCTTTTACAATGTACATCGTCACATTTTCAGGTAAAAAAGTAACAATCAAATTATAATTAAATGTTCTACACTTTATATACAGCTTTTGCTTTTTATTATTACACACATAATTTAGAGACGTAACTCCATAAACCTACTGTGCAGGCAATTGTTGGTTGTTTCCATAATAGTAACTTTGTTCCCTGCTAAGATATAAAAAATAGAAATGTGTGTGTATCTATGGACGAGGACCTCACAAGTTCTAAATGTTAAAACCAGAGCCCCACAAGTAACCAAAAAACGCATATGAGAATATTTTGTTCAAATTTCATTAAATTCAAGTTATATTAGTTTTTAAAAAATTCTCATTATCTTGCTTGATTTTTTATAGAAGCGTAGGACCACTGGAAAGGGTGGACCCCACAATTGGTCAAAAAACGGTGGTCCCCCTTATGCCAGAAAAACAAGTACGTGTGTGTGTGTGTGTGTGTGTGTGCGTGTGTGTTGGCATATGTGGTTTATGAAACCAATTTTCAGGTTTACATACCAGCATTATGAGACCATTCGGTTTATGAGGCCATTTTTAGTGGTCTCGTATTTCTGGAAATTTAAATTGTCATAAATATTAACTAAAAATTATTAAAATTGTTATTAATGTGTGTATGATTCCTAAATGCAGTAATTTATTCATTAGTGTTACTATTTTACTTTTATTACACTACCTACCCTTTTTAGAACCTTTAAAATGATGGTCCCTTAAACCGTGTTGTGTCTGCGTGAACTTACAACAGTGCCCCTGTAGGTGGGATTTGGTATTGCAAAGGTATACACACTGGCGCCAAAATTACACACACATTCGCGCCATATGCGTTAGGCGGAAGTTACCAGCTACGCACGTAATGTTACGTTGGCCAAATCAAGAGTTGCCGCACTTGAGTGAACAACGGAATCTTCGGAGAAAAGTAAGTCCTTAATATCTTATATTTTTACATTTATGTTTGACATTTGTCACTCTTAAATCGACCTTCTCCTGTCCTTTTTGGGATTTCGAGTTAGTAAGGTAGAACTGACGCCATTTGTCGACGTTCATTTCAATTGTCAAATATTTATTTAATGTGATTTGTTTTAATGTAATATGAAACTGTAATGATGAACTTCAAGGTGATGTAAAAAAGTTAGTTGGCATCAAATGTGGTAATTATTCAGAAATTCAAGGAAAAGTGGTGTCGTTTCCTTGTGCGGAGCACACTGCTAATTTGTCACATCGTCTAAACACTTATACGATATACTTTCATTTGATTATTTATCGAAGTTCAAATATAACACAGTAGAGAATAAGCATAAAGTCCACAAAATGTCACTTTGCAGTCTCGAGTGATTTCAAATCATCCTAACGGGAGAGCTTGAAGGTTAAGTTAATGCGTACTCTAACATGAGGACCTGCAGCTTGCTCCCCTGGCTGCCTTGCTTCACACGCGTTGGTCAGTTCAAGAGTGAAAAATATTATGTGATTTATGTAATTATATATCGTTTGTGATATAATAAAAAACTATTTCGTGTCTATCCATGTATTATTTAACTGGTTGATATGGGATTTATAAAGTACTATATTTTGTAGAGCAGTGTTTTTGTAATGTTATTGTAATGATGTTTAGGTAGGCCTATGTTTAGGTAAAATAGTTAAACATTCAATAACCACGAGTTTAAAAGGCAGTCCTTTTCAAGCACCAAGCAACTTAAGCATGTTATTAATATAATGCTGTTTATAAAGATTGAATTTGCATGGTATTTTTTAGTGAGTCGAATGACGAGTTGTAGCAGAGGATTAAATCCTCTCAAAGATGCCATACACCATGTGAAAATGGGGAAAGACAAAGACACAATAACAGAGCGATACATTAATCCCACCAAAGGTGAGTGTTTTTTTTGTAAACCTTATCTTGATTAGTTAAATTCTACTATATTTAGTTAGGTTTTTCAGTCCGTATTCCTTACCATTCACCATGGATATAATGTAGTCACACTAACTGTAACCATGGTATGGTGGCAGGGTCAAATGCTACTTCAAGGTGGTCTAAATATTCTGCTTCTTGAATGTCATTTTGGTAACATTTATACTCAGGGTTCATTTGTTAATAGCTAACTACATTGGTTAACATGAACAATTCTTCTACTTCATTTTTTAAATCTGTATTAGTCTTAACTTCAGCATTTACTAATGAATTTTTAGATCAAAAGTTGTATTTGTTCACATTAGCACTGTGAACCAACATTGATATGATCATTTTACAAAATTGCTATTACAAACAACAAGCTATCATTAACAAATGTTAATTAATGTTGTAAAATTATAGTTATTTCATGTTAGTTAATGCATTGACTCTTAACAAATGAGACTGACCCCATCTATAGTTAGTTTGCACTACCTTCTGCAGAACTTAGGCTTTGTTCAGACTGTCACCCCAAATCCGATTTTTGTGCATATCCGATTGGAATCTAATTTAAATGATTGATTGTCCACACTGTGTATAGCAATTGTTCAGATCCAGTGTCCCGTTGTGCTCTCTCGTGTTTTGCAATATCTGATTTGGTTTCTATGACAAGGGAGTGTTAAACTTTATGTGCCGCTGTGCAAACCGACCAGTGTATGACATCGCAGTACCGCAAGAACAATTCCACAGCACACTGCTCTATGTCGCTCTCGCAGTATGATGATGTCATACGCTGATCAGTCAGAGCAACGCTGTGTAGAGTTGAACAATGTTAATTTTTCTTATAATATGATGATGTGTAGCCGATGCGCTGGATTACTATGTCTAATGAACCTGCTGCTGAAGCACATGGGACTGGTATACTCGGCTTTATTCAGTAATCCCGTCTCCTCCAGCAGACAGACAACAATATCTGCATTGACATCTGATGTGCATACATTTGAATGTGTTGTTTCACGTGGCGCAAGAACGTTATGTAAGCCAAAAGCAACTCGTATCCGATCTGAGCGTTCAGACTGAAACGGATTTCCAGAAATGCAATTTGAATAGGACTTTAAACCACATATGAATGTAGCTTGAAACTGATTTGTATAAAACGGATTTCATGTGATTTTTTTTGCTTTCACACTGGCTAAATGTGATCGTATTTCAATCGGATATGCACAAAAATCTGATTTGAACTGACGGTCTGAACTAGGCATGTGCCGGTATCAAATTTCCATGCTGCGATTAATTGATTAAGGTTTCGTCGCGGTAAACGGTATTATCGCAGTATTCAATTCTATGAGAAATGCAGGTTGAAAATATAAACCAACTTCAGTGTTTTCCTCTTGATAACAACTTTATTTTAAATAATAAAGAGAACCTCAAACATTTAAATATAAATAAAACAACACACAGTAATGATGTATAAAGTGAGTTTATTCAAACGGAATAAAGTGCAAACTGCAAAAGAACAACTTTTGTTAACTGCTTTTAAATATACGTCTGAGTACTACAATTCATATTATTATTATTATTATTATTATTATTGTTTGAATAACAAGCCAAGCCAGTGTGTTAACTATTATAGCAAGCTAAACATTTATAAACAGCAAATTCACTCGCACTTTGTGACAGTGTATGACTTTATTGCGTTCCATCAACGTATAATTAAAATAATTATTCTGCCACAGTCAAATTTCATTACTCGGCTTACTTTTAACCCAAAATATTTCCAAATCTCAGACTTCACCCCTTTAGAAGGGGGATAAATCGTCGGCAGCGTTCCTCCTTCCGCCATGCTTCCTCTCCGTGTGCTACTGTTTACATCAGAGTGCGCACGCGTCTTTTGCTCAGCAGCGCGCGCGCACACACACGTAGGCATCTCCACATGGGGAACGGGATTGTTTAGATCAGAGTGCGCATTCCTACGCAGCATACACGCAGTGTACTTTTATCCAAAAAATAAAGAAATACGCGTTCTAAAAATCAAAATGCTGATCTATATATTTTCGCGGTATTTGAAAGTGCCTGCGATAACAACATCGTGCGAATCCATTACTGCGATTAATCGCATTACCGAATATCGGCACATGTCTAGTCTGAACGTAGTCACCGTGGCACATGTGCTATTGCCCTATAGGGCTGGGCGATTTGACGATGTTATCGTATATCGCCGATGTCTCGCAAATATCCCCATGTCGATTACAACAGACAGATACCGGACGATAATCGATAATAATGGAAAATACGCGTTATAACATTATCATGCGATGTAGGCTTTAGCGTGAACGTTAATGTTCATATGCCCAGGCAGTCAGTAACAGTGACAGAATTTTGGAAGCGCTGTTTTGTTCGGTCAGTTGAAAGTGCTGCTGTTTTCTGCCGGTCGCTGCAGACAGACCAAGAGAAAGACGAGCTGCGTCGGCAAAGCAAAACCTCACACTCACGGGGCTGTACCGGTGTTCGAATTGTCCTACCCTGTCAGATTTTCCTACCGCTGGGCAAAACTTAATATAATCTAAACCACATTGACAAAATAAACAGGTAGGATGATTTTACAATGCAAAATACCCTGTCAGATAGTCCTACCATCTTAAAAGAAACATGTAGTATTCATTTACAGCGCAACACCCAATCAAATTGTACTATAGGTATTAAATAATATGTAGAATGATTTAACAAAGAAAATACACTATCATATTCCTGTAACAGTATAAAATAAACAGGTAGGATGATTTTATAGCGCAAAAAAATGACGTAACATTAATGTTCGCATGCCTGGATAATCTGACGGGTAGGATGGAATTTCAGGAGATCTGCAACATTTTTCTACTGCATAAAAGCTTTATGGTTTATCTACGCGCCTTACCTGATGAAAGAAGTCACTGCAACACTGGTTTGTGCGCGCGGCATGCCTGTGTGCGTGTGTGCACGGGTGCGTGTTTGTTTGGCACTTGGCGGGTCTGGAACGAATTCCTTCCCGGTCCGTATCCGCAGATTGATCGTCTGCGCAATGTTGCATGAAGTCAAACACACCCGATATTATCGGATATCGCGATGATTTTAAAGTCGATTATCAATAAAAAAAATGTAACACATCGCCCAGCCCTATTGCCCTATAGCAGTGGTCACCAACCCTGCTCCTGGAGATCGACCGTCCTGAAGATTTCAGCTCCAACCCCAATCAAACACACCTGAACTATCTAATCAAGGTGTTCAGGTTTGCTTGATAATTACAGACAGGTGTGCTGAAGCAGGGTTGGAGCTGCAGTCTGCAGGACGGTCGATCTCCAGGAACAGGGTTGGTGACCACTGCCCTATAGTGTCACATGTTGCCACAGATAAGAGAAGTCCAATTCGAATAATAATTAATATACTTGGACAACGATCAAACAAGGAGATGCTCAATTTCACAACATAAAATAACTTTATTAAATAATTTTATAATAAAAAATATTAATAAAACATAATTTAATACCTTTTTTTAATAAAAAATTACTTGAAGAAATATTTATTTTTAATAAAAATGTTTAACTGTTGCCTGTTGTTTTTTATGTCATTTAGGTCGGGGAGTGTTTGCAAAAACCCTTATTTTTAAAGGTTCCTTTATTCTTGAATACAGAGGAACTTTAATTGAGAAAGGGGATTTTGATGAAATATTAAATGAATATGCATACTTTTTTAACCACCAAGGCCATGACTACTGGTAAGTAGCCTGAATTTTACTGAATGTTAACACTTCTGCATCATAATGCATTTTTTTAAACGTATTTCTTAACCCTGAAACCAACAATTCAATTTTTTTCCCTATAGCATTGATGCTTCTTATGATGATGGCTCACTCGGTCGACTTGTTAATGATGATGAGAGGCCAAATGCGAAAATGAGGAAAATTGTTGATGTTGATGGAAAGCCACATCTTTGTTTATTTGCAATCAAGGACATCAATGAAGGTGTAGAAATAACATATGATTATGGAGGATATAACTTGCCATGGCGTTCTCGCCATGAAAAGGAACATTGCAAGGTACTATTGTAGAGTATTTCTGAATGTTAAAATAAGGTAATTTACTAATATCATCTAATTGCTTCAGCTTTGCTTCTGTCTTTCAGCACCTTCATGAGCCTGTCACTCCAGCCATGACAGCATGTGACATCACATCTCCTAAAAAGGTTTGTTTATAGTTTTGTCAATTTAGTTTGACGCTCATCCAGTGCTAAAAATTAGTTCTCATATTGCTACTAAATGTGACATAGCGGTAGACTGTTGCTTTATAACACTTGTGTGCGTTTTCTCATGTGAGATGAGGACATGATTTGGTTTATGAGAACACAAAATGTCTTTGTATGTGACTTAGCAGTAGACTATTGCTTTATAACACTTGTGTATTTTCTCATAATTTGGTTTCAGAAGAGTTAATGCTTTGATTAAACAGCTGAATGTCTCATTATTCCTCCTTTCTCCTTGTCTCTGTCTTTCAGCACCTTCATGAGCCTGTCACTCCAGCCATGACAGCATGTGACATCACATCTCCTACAAAGGTTTGTTTATAGTTTTGTCAATTTAGTTTGACGCTCATCCAGTGCTAAAAATGAGTTCTCTTATTGCTACTAAATGTGACTTAGTGGTAGACTATTGCTTTAAAACACTTGTGTGCGTTTACTCATGGTTTATGAGGAGACAAAATGTCTTTGTATATGACTTAGCAGTAGACTATTGCTTTATAACACTAGTGTGTGTTTACTCATGGTTTATGAGGACAAAATGTCTTTGTATATGACTTAGCAGTAGACTATTGCTTTATAACACTTGTGTGTGTTTACTCATGGTTTATGAGGTCACAAAATGTCTTTGTATATGACTTTATAACACTTGTGTATTTTCTCATAATTTGGTTTCAGAAGAGTTAATGCTTTGATTAAACAGCTGAATGTCTCATTATTCCTCCTTTCTCCTTGTCTCTGTCTTTCAGCACCTTCATGAGCCTGTCACTCCAGCCATGACAGCATGTGACATCACATCTCCTACAAAGGTTTGTTTATAGTTTTGTCAATTTAGTTTGACGCTCATCCAGTGCTAAAAATGAGTTCTCTTATTGCTACTAAATGTGACTTAGTGGTAGACTATTGCTTTAAAACACTTGTGTGCGTTTACTCATGGTTTATGAGGAGACAAAATGTCTTTGTATATGACTTAGCAGTAGACTATTGCTTTATAACACTAGTGTGTGTTTACTCATGGTTTATGAGGACAAAATGTCTTTGTATATGACTTAGCAGTAGACTATTGCTTTATAACACTTGTGTGTGTTTACTCATGGTTTATGAGGTCACAAAATGTCTTTGTATATGACTTTATAACACTTGTGTATTTTCTCATAATTTGTTTTCAGAATAGTTAATGCTTTGATTAAACGGCTGAATGTCTCATTATTCCTCCTTTCTCCTTGTTTCTGTCTTTCAGCACCTTCATGAGCCTGTCACTCCAGCCATGACAGCATGTGACATCATATCTCCTACAAAGGTTTGTTTATACTTTTGTTAATTTAGTTTGACGCTCGTTCAGTGCTAAAAATGAGTTCTCTTATTGCTACTAAATGTGACTTAGTGGTAGACTATTGCTTTAAAACACTTGTGTGCGTTTACTCATGGTTTATGAGGACACAAAATGTCTTTGTATATGACTTAGCTGTAGACTATTGCTTTACAAGACTATTGCACTTGTGTGTATTTTATCATCATTTGGTTTCAGAAGAGTGATTTGGTTTATTACATTTATAATTGATCATGATGATTTGTTATTATTTTATTATTTGCTGATTAGTTGTCTTTAGTTGTTGAGTAGTTGTTTTATTTTATTTTACTTTTACTCTGGAGCAAAAATATGCCCTAAAATGTTACAGATATAAAGATATAAAATCATAATCATTGCTTTATTCATGTTTTATTTTGTACCCAGGACATAATAGTTAGATCCAAGCAGGAATCCAGAAGGCCAGGCAGTGGTGATGATGGTAGGACATTCTTCTTAATGTAACAAATTTAATATTTTACACAGAGAATTGCATTTTTGGACTCTAATTTTTTCACATTTCCAAAATTTATTTAGTTTTTAATCAGAAACAAGAATCTGCCAAAGAACACCAAAAGCTTTCAGCTTCAATTGCCCAGTACTTAAAATAGTTGAAGGAATTAAAATGCCATCCTAGGTGTATATGTGTTATACCAATAATACCAATGTAAGTATACCACTCATTAACACAATCTAATTGTTTTCTCTTTAATTATAATGTTTGACAAAAAGAAAGAGGAAGAAAGAGAAAAAAGAAGACAGTAGGAATGAGGAGGAGAGAGACATCCAGAGGTAAAAATCAACTGACCCATCTACCATTCATATTCAAGCATTCAACGGCCCTGTAAAGTGTCATTAGCTTAACGCGGTTCAGTGTCGATTCTGTTCAATTTAATAACGGAATGAAATCAATTTTAAATCAATTTTCAAGTTATTTATTTGCATTTATTTTCTTCAGTTTGTAAGACGCATCAACTTGTCAAAGAGGAGATGAATTCGCTTGAAAAATGTTCACTTTGCTCTGGACCGTTTTCCCCGCTAAAGTGGTGGGGGCTGAAATGTAAAGGTTAGTGTAAAATTATCTTGGGATTCAGTGAATATATTTATTACTGTGCAATACGTGGTAATACTGTGCAATACACTTCTTTTCTGTGACCGGTTAATTCTCCACCAAAGCCCTTGGAGAAGAGAGGGCACTTTTCAACCCCTTCTCTACACTATAGGGTACAATATCAATAGCCCTATTGACGCATGTCAGAACAAATAGGCTTTTTAAATCGAGGTCAATAGAGGAAATGTGAGGAAACAACTGATCACTTTATAAACTGGCAGCTGCTAATGTTCATAATATTTACCATAAAACATTCATTTTATAGAAAGCTATATTTGGAAGTTACAACAAAGTAAATGTTTTTTAAGAGAATTCATAGAGAACTATGTTTTTATGTCTTGTGACTTTTGCAACATTATTTTTGTTTTGGCTAATAGACTTTCTGAATGGCCTGAAAACTAGAACCGGTTCCCATCCAAAACAGATTTTGTTTATGAAAAGAACCAGAACCGTTAGCAGAAGACATGGTTTCCCATGACTGTATATGCATTTCACAGATGCGCTGCACCTTAAACAGCCAAACACACAGTTCCCCATGACTCTACGTGCGTCTTTGGTAACTGCACATTGTTTTTTATGTCTGTTCACATACCGGCGATTGGAGGTGTAACAGTATGTGTATTCGTACTGAACCGTCATGGGGAACATTCAAAATGAAGTGATCATTCCTATGCCCTTTCTACCTTCGAAGGGCAGAGCGTGCCATTAGGTCAGTGGTTTCTTCAACTCTGTCCCGCGAGATCTGTTTTCCTGCAGAATTTAGCCCCAACTCTAAAACACACCTGAACAAGCTAATCAGCGTCTTTAGGAACAGACGTGTTCAACTGAAGCGGGCTGCGCAAATCTATCGGCGTATGTCATTAAAGTACCGCGAGAGTAATTCAAGTGCCGACTGCTCCGTATGGATCTGAATCGCTCTCGCAGTATTTTATGCGATACGCCACGCAAATTGCGCAGCCCTGCTGCAGTTGAACGCCCCTGTTCCTAAAGATGCTGATTAGCTTGTACAGGTGTGTTATCAGAGTTTCTCGGCAGGAAACTGGATCTTGCGGGCCAGTGTTGACAACCCTGACATAATGGCACGCCCTGCCCTTCGAGGGGAGTAGGGCATAGGAATGATCACTTCCATTTGGAATTTTTCCTGTGACGATTCGGTACGAATACACATACCGTTATACCCCTTCAGGCAATGCGCAGCTCCTGTCGCAACTAAGTTACATTATACTGTATTTATCTCAAATGATCATTAATATACATACTGACTTCCACCTACACCAAATACATTGACTGCTATTGTTATGTAAATAGACTCTGTGACTCACGTTTTATTTCAGTTGCCTTATAATTTTTTTAATTGATGTTAGAAAAGTACTGTCTGATCATATCATGTATGAGTGTATTTTATTGTAATAGCTATGCCATTTTTACCAAGATAGTTGGGTGAACTAAAACAATTTACTAGTCAGTGCTAGGGTTGCAATACGAAAACCGGAATTGTTTGGGAATCAGTATCGAAAGGCTAGGAATCGGATTGGAATCAAAAGCAATAGAAATCAGATACTTGAAATGAAAACTTAAATTATCTTCATCAATTCCTGTGTGCATATTTTCTGAAATGTACATGTTAAGTTATAAAGCACAGGAACCACAAATTGACCATAGTTTCATTATATTAACAACAGTTTAACCATGATGTAGTTAGGCTTTGGTAATACGAACTATAAGATCCCCTCAGTAGCTTCATGGGCTCCGAAATTCTTGATTAACTGGCTTTATTGACCAACCAGATGGATAACCATAGACTCAATAAATGCCGTGAGAACTAATAAGAATAAGACAAATACAACATACAAAGGACTTAAATAAAATAAAAAATACATAGTTTTTGCATTCTTATAAGATAGAATTGAACTGACTTCATTATAATTATTAAACAGAAATCAAAACAGAATCCAAATGAATCACGTTTCAAAAATGACAAACTTACTTCATTGTCCGCTTATTACTAAAGGAGAACTTTATCTTGCATCCAAAGACCTTCTTAATCTTAGATGGGTAGAATTTAACGTCTTGGTTACGGATGTAACCTCGGTATCCTGATGAAGGGAACGAGACGTTGTGTCGAACCGACAGAATGGGGTTTGTCTTGAGAACCTATCATCTTCTGAGTATATAGAAAAGGCCAATGAAAATTGGCGAATGAAATTTGCATGTTCATTCATTCACCTGTTGGTCTGAGGAGCCTAAAGCATCCTCCCCAGACCGCTGGGGTGGGCGGCCAGTGTTGTGGCATGAGGGACACAACGTCTCGTTCCCTCCATCAGGGAACCGAGTTTACATCCGTAACCAAGACGTTCCCTTTCTGTCGGTCTCTTGACGTTGTATCGAACCGACAGAATGGGGTTCCTATGGAAAACGCCACAGCACTGAGCCGCATCACAATCTCTGCGGAGCGACGTTGACTGGCCTGGGCGAGTCAGACGAAGACGCTAACGTGAAATTATGACCATCCAGTGGAGAGGAAGGGGGACCCAGAGCTTTACACAAAGTTGGGAAGCCCCTGCCACCGGCCGTCACGGATGGAGGCCTAGTTCTCTAAATGGCGAGAAGCCGCCCGGCACCGTACGGGCCACTGGGTAAGCATTCTTTCCCCCAGGGGAAAAACGCTGCAGAGGCCACTACCTACCGTAGGGAGGAATTAGTGGAGACACCACATGGTCTCACCATCAGGGGAGAACTCATGGGAAAATGTGCGGACTGCAGGAGTTAACCGCAAGGTGGGAGTCCACCTAGGGAGGTCATGGGTTGCCGAGGTGGGAACCATTCATGAGGATACATCAGACGGAACAGCCCACGGAGGGGGGGTTACCACGTCTGGAGCACTAGGTCCGGTTAGAGCCATCTGGGAGATAACTCAACTGTTCCCCGGCCTAAGGGGGCAGGGCTGCTCTGCCCAGCCTTCCCCCTGGAAGGGTGCTTAGTGATGGATAAAATTCCTGTTCTTTACCCAGTGGGGGAAAGAGGGGAGGCGTAATAGCCGCTCATCCCGCTAGGGAAGGGGGAAGGGCTTTCGCAGGCGTACGCCCTACCGGCTGCCGGGCCTACACCTGCCAGGATGCAGGCTGACACCGGTTCCGCGCGTAGGTATTAGAACCTCACAGAGTTGTTGGGCATAGCCCAACCCGCAGCTCTGCAGATGTCTGCTAGAGAGGCGCCCTGAGCCAGTGCCCATGAGGAGTGAGCCTCACTCCCAACGGGCAGGGGCGAATAGAGATCGGTATGCCCTAACGACGGCACCCACGATCCAGTGTGCCAGCCTCTGTTTGGAGACAGCCCTCCCTTCTGCTGACCTCCGAAACAGACAAAGAGCTGCCCAGAGCTTCTGGGCTCTGCTTGCGGTCCAAGTAGAGGCGCAGTGCGCGTACTGGACACAACACAGAAAGGTTGGGTCTTCCTCCCCGATGGGGGAGCGCCTGCAGGTTCACCACCTGATCTCTCGGAAGTGCGGTGGGAACTTTGAGCAGCGTAGCCGGGGCGGGGTCTCAAGATAACGTGAGAATCCCGGCCCCGAGTTCTAGGCAATCTGTGGACACGGAGGGTGTTTGCAGATCCCCTACCCTCTTGAAGGTGAGCGCCATCAGGAGAGCCGTCTTCATCGTGAGGTGAGAAAGAGCGGCATCTCCGAGGGCTCGAAGGGGGCGGGGCCTGCTGAGGCCCGCCATCTAGGTCGCAAGAGGGTACGGAGCGGGGATAAGGCGGTCACCCTCTCACGCCCCTTAGGAAACTAATGACCAGGTCGTGCTGTCCCAGAGGCTACCCAGCACTTGGGTCATGATGAGCGGCCATAGCGGCTACATACATTCCCAGTGTGGAGGGGGAGAGGTTACCCCCCAGTCTCTCTTGAGGAAGGGACAGCTTGTAACTGACCGAGCAACTCCGCAGGTCTTCTCGCCGAGAAGAGCACCAGGACGAGAAAAGGCGCCACCTATGGGCGTATAGCCGCCCAGTGGCCGAAGCCCTAGCCTGAGTGACGTCCAAACCAGACCGGGGGTGGGTCACTCAGGATCTCCTCACCCCGTCCAGACATGGAGACCAGGTTCTGCCTGGGATGCCATAACGTGCCCCTTCCCCTGGGGAAGCCATCCGCCAGGTGGAGCGGCCAGGGGGAGTTGTTGTCAGAGCCTTAGCTCCGAGAACCAAGTCCTGGTTAGGCCAAAAGGGGCGTAACTAGTACCACTTTATGCTCCTCTTCCCTGGCCTTGCACAGGACCTGTGCAATGAGGCTCACTGGGGGGAAGCGTACTTCCGCTTGTCCCGCGGCCAGCTGTGCACAAGGGCATCCGTGCCAAGGGTTTCCTCGGACAGGGAGTACCAAAGCAGACAATGGGTGGAGTCCGGGGAGGCAACAGGACCACCTGTGCGTGGCCGAACTGCTCCCAAATGAGCCGGCTGATGAAGCCAAATGAGAAAGAGGACGCTCTGCACCGGGGAGAGCTCGCTCTGCTCACTTGACCTGTAGCCCCACTGATCTAGGTGCCGGAGCACCAGGTCCCTGTGTGTACACAACAGATCTCGAGAGTGCGCCAAGCTAAGCCAGTCGTCGAGATAGTTTAGTACCCGCACACCTCCTTCCTTAATGGGAAGGAGGGCAGCTTCCAAGACCTTCGTAAAGACTTGTGGAGACAGGGACAGACCGAAGGGGAGGACCCTGTACTGATATGCCCGTCCCTCGAACACGAACCGTAGGAACGGCCGATGTCGAGGGAGGATCGAGACATGAAGTATGCGTCCTTCAGGTCGATTGCCATGAACCAGTCCTGACACCTGACGGACGTCAGGATGCGCTTCTGCGTGATCAACCTGAAAGGCAGCTATTGTGTAGGTACCTGTTCAGAACACACAGACCCAAGATAGGGCGCAACCCCTCGCCTTTCTTGGGGACAATGAAGTACAGGCTGTAAAACCCGTTAAACATCTCGGCTGATGAGACGGGCTCGATCACTCCTTCGCCAGAAGGGTGGCGACCTCGCCCGAAGTACGGGAACATCCTAGCCTCTGACTGAGGTATATCGGATGCCCTAAACTTGGCAGGCGTGAGGCGACTGGATCGCGTAGCTGAGATGGATCGTCTTCCCTAGCCAGCCTGACAGTCTGGGAAGCTGGCAGGTTCCCAGAATGAGACAGGGGGACTAAAGGTACAATCTTTTTCATCGTCCCCCCGGGGGGTGGTTCGATGGCTAGCAGTACGGATTCCTTGCCGGGGGAGGTCCCCCGGGGAGGAGATCGGCTCTGCTGTTTTTCCTGCCTGGTGACTGCGCAGCTCAACGCACTGTCTGACTGAGAGTGCTGAGGGCTGGTGTTTATACTCGACATTGCCCGGAGGGGGCCAGCAGATGGAGAGACGGGGCAGGATCCATCCCTATCCGACTTCCCAGCGATGTGGCTGGGGTCGGGCCCAATGGTAGCCTCGATCCCCCTGAGATCTTCCCATGAGGGCCACTTCGCCGCAGCTGCTGATGGGGCGATGGTCTCCTCTTCGCTGTCTCCTCCAGGGGGGGCTGCCTGAGTGGGGGGCGCCAGAGCTGGAGGGCATCGAAGAGGACCAGGGCTGCTGGGAAGCAGACAGTGCACGGGACTCGGCGGCCGAGTCGCGGCACGCAGGACTGCTTCTTTACTGTCGAGAACCCTCCGGGGGAGGCCGCGTGCGGGTCTCGCGCCCCCGACGGGCGGGGGGTGAGCGGGGCTGCTGCGGCTCGATAGTAACACCAACCAGCCCCCCCCCTTGCGAGACGGGTGCATCGAGAAAGCGGACCTTCTCGGCGTTACTCATCTGCGCAAGGATCAGCCAGAGGAGTTTCTCATGGACCACAAGTGTGGACATCGTCCGACCCAGGGCCCGCGTGGTCACCTTGGTCGCCCGTAGAGTGAGGTCGGTGGCGGCGCGGAGTTCCTGCATAAGCGCTGGGTCGGTCTTACCCTCGTGGAGCTCTCTCTACGCCCTGGCCTGGCAGGAGCCATAGCGTGGAGAGAGGAGGCAGCTTGGTCTGCCGCAATGTAAGCTCGCGACACCAGAGATGCTGAGACCCCACATGCTTTGGACGGGAGTCTAGGTCGAGCCCCATCCCCAGGTGGCCGGCGGCATACTCCACTTGGGGGACATCGACGTATCCTCTAGCTGTCCCAACCTCGAGGGAAGAGAGGGTGACAGAACTTTGTTTAACGTGAAACGTTAACGTTTAATCAGTTTCACAGTTAAAGTTTCAAACAAAACACACAAAATATGATAAACAATAAACTGCATTCAATGTCAGTTATACAAACTGTAATAAATCAGACAAAACTTGGTTACTATGTGAATATACACACAAAATGGTGCTCGTAAATGTGTATATATATATTTTGCAGACCAGTCAATAAGCAGGCTAAACAACCATACAGGTTGATAACTAAATGTTATACTTAAACTGTGGAATCGAAACTGGGAAACGATAAGAATCAAAATCAATAAAATTCAAACGATACCCAACCCTAGTCATGTGTCTGTAGCGATTGTATTTATGGTGTATTTTCCATGAATCAGTGCTGGAATACTCTTAATCATATTGATCATTTTATGTATTTTACCAACATTTGGGCTTGTATCACACAACCCAATATTTTTACAAGTATTATTTGTTGTTACAGGTTTTGGTCACACTTCAGTTTAGGGGGGAAATTCTCGCTATTAAAACTATTAACTACAACTTTTTCCCCAATAAACTCTTAATTTGTTTCTTTTTAATAGTTAGTAAGGTAGTGGTTAGGTTAAGGTATTGGGTAGGATTAGGGATGTAGAGTATGGTCATGCAGAATATGTGCTTTTTAAGTACTAATAAACAGCCAATATGCCAATAATAGGCATGCTAATAACAACTAGTTAAAGGTGAGAATTGCCCCCTATACTGAAGTGTTACCCAGGTTTTTAATTAGTAGATTGGCTGTGTGAATAATTGTAAAATTTTCTTATCACTTTGTTTTACAGTGTGCAGTACTGCATTGCATGTGTATTGTTTCCATAAAAGACAAAAGGCATGGGTAAGTGTTTTGAAATCAAGTGTTTTGCAACACTTTGTTTTTTTATGCTAACTTAATGTATTTCTCTTCATACTTTCTGACTTATTTTTCTAATGCCACCCTAATGAAAGTTTTCAGTATTTACAAGGACTAACAAAACTCAAACTATAGCCAAATCTTTCTGAAATAGTCTCTCTTTCACACCCCCACACACAATTAATTGTAGTACTGTTATGTCACACCTACATCCCCCAATTTCCACACAGGCACAACACAACTCACCAGGTTCGGTTTCCTTTCACAAAATAATCTAAGACTGTTTATACATCCAGACACATTCACATTGTCTGTCTTCAATCCTTTGCTATCTTGCTTCTTTTACCTGTGGATACATACTTTGGCGCTCTTTCGTTTACTCCATTATCTGATCCCTCACTCTTTGTTTGGTGGTAAACCACACCATTGAGAGAATCTGTCTGCTTCCTATGACTCCTATGACAGAAGAACCCACAAATACAAATTCAGTGGGGATGATTTTTTCCATTTAATCTCATCAATTGTTCACTCAAGGAATAAACAAGCTGCATCTCATTTTGGAAGGGTGTGTCCTCGTCTTCCAGAGGTCAGATCCTAAAAAGCAGTGGTCACCAACCCTGTTCCTGGAGATCGACCGTCCTGCAGACTGCAGCTCCAACCCTGCTTCAGCACACCTGTCTGTAATTATCAAGCAAACCTGAACACCTTGATTATATAGTTCAGGTGTGTTTGATTGGGGTTGGAGCTGAAATCTTCAGGACAGTCGATCTCCAGGAGCAGGGTTGGTGACCACTGCTCTAAAGGATGCGGTATATGGAGGATCTTCAACCTAGAATTAAACGAGACGCACTTCATGGGACATGCTAGAAGAAAATGCTCTTAAACCGGTCAAATTAATACAAATTTCTACATGATTTTAAGAGATGAAAAGTCTCTTCCTTGAGCAATGCCAGAAAAGTTAAACAAATTTAAACGTTCTTGCCTTACTGTTAATTTAAATGTTTAAGTGTCACACTTTAATCCTACTACAACTAACCTTTGAGGTTATAAATTGTAAACCTAAAGCAGCTGCTTTCGTTTATTCAAAGAAAAGACAGGTTCCTGACGATGCAAAGCAAACACCTCATGAATTCTCTTAATTACTGTGAAAGAAGCTTGCATTTAAAGTTTGCATTTGGGGTGTCCTACATGCTTTTCTGAAATTAGACAGCCTTAGTGTCTTCCACACCTTCGACTGCACCTTGTTCCTTCAAGCTCAGGTTTCCACCTTGGCCCTTCAACACAGTGGCTCTATTGTGGTCTGTCATTCCTCTTACTTCAAAGCGCCAAATTGTCTTCCTGATTTTATCTTGGTATGTCAGCTCAGCTGTTTCGATGAACATCGAGGCCTGTTTGGGACTTTTTACTCCTGTGCTGCTGAGGTCCTTTATCTCGCCAGATTTGCTGGTGTCCTCACTAGCTTCAGATCAGTTTTCCCCGCCCCCAGCTTTGCATTGGTCCTCAGATCCCCTTGATTCAACTTCTTGCTGTCTGGCCGCACATCCATGGACCTATTTCTCATAGACATTAAGGCATCAAAATGAACCTTTAGGAAGGAGAACTGAAAATCCCTAGTACTTCCCTTGTTTGTTTATGGTGTAAATTAATTTATGGTGTAATAAATTGTAAACGTGTCACACGTGCAGCTGCTATCGCATGCTTGCTTCAGTTCAAGGATCTCTCCATTAATGAGCTGATGATTTGAGACAGGTGTGTTAGATAAGGGAGACATGCCAATTGTGCAGAGCAGTGGTTGCCCAGGAACAAGTTTGGGAGCCACTGCCCTGAAGGATGCAGCCTTCCAAATTAAACCGAGATTGGTGAGTCTTATCATATATTATCTATTCCCAATGTTTGGATCTGGCCCTTCTTTTGAATGTGTCCCCTAGTAGTAAATAGCAGTAAAGAAGGACCCTAGCAGTGCAGGTGCAGATTTCCAGGGTTTCCACAGTTTGCTCTTGTTATCCTAGTCAAAGTCCACTCCAGTCTTCCTGTTGACCCTTCTAGCAGCATATTGTCCAGTCAGGACACTTGTTGATCACACCGGTGGTTCCAAGTCCAGGCTTAACCATGACAATCATCATGGGTTGCATCCTCACTCCACATTAAATCCACATACACTGTCCCACACCCAAACTCTTACCTGATCTGTTGTCTTGCTGGTTTCATTCAGCTATATAACCCCAACTCTGCTGCTAGTTATGTCCATTTCCCTGGTTGGTCCAACTTGGCTGACTCTATAGCCTCCAAGCTTCATTCACCGTGGTCTTCAGAGAAAAGATCAAACCTTTTGATTGCACCTTGTTCCTTCAAGCCTAGGTTTTCACCTGGGCCCTTCAATACAGTAATACCAAGATGACATCAGAAAGACAATTTGGCATGTCAGCTCAGCTGGTTTGATTAACTTTGAGCTGCTCTCAGCTCTGCATTGGTCCTCAGATCCCCTTCCACCTTTTTGCTGTCTGACTGCACATCCATGGACCTATTTCTTGTAGACAATAAGAAAATCCTATGTTTTATACCACTGTTACTCACCTGCATTGCCTTCATCTCCATTAAAGAGATGTTTCACCTAAAATAAGACAATTGTCATTTACTCACTTTCAAGTTGTTTTAATTCTTCGTTCTGCTGAACACAAAATATATATTTTCCATACAATGCAAGCCAAATGTCAGTGCCCTAGAACTGTTTGGTTAGAAATATTCTTGAACAAATCTGCCATTGTGTTCATACATGTTTGTAACATCAGAAGTTGCTAATGAATTACCCAATTACAAAAACGCATACCAAATGTTTTGTTCTCTTTGTATATTTAAGGAGACTGACAGAAGTGAAGAGTCTGATGAAGAATGTGACACAAGTGAAGAGTCTGATGAAGAATATGTTCCAGACTCCAAAAATGAAACAGATGATGAGAGTACAAACACTATGGCAAAGTCACCATTTTTTATTAAAGAATCACAATTGGGGTGCTCTACAACAGGAGTCGACATTAATGAAAACTTCAATGGAGGAGCATCTGCCAATGAGAAATCTATTGATAATGAAAACTTCAATGGAGGAGGATCTGCCCATGATAAATCTATGGATAAAACTTCAGAAGACACCATAAAATCAACCGCTGTAGAAACTTCAGACACCGTACAAAAAACTGCTGTTTCATTTGGAGGGCAAAATATCTGCTTTGTTTGTCAAAAGCCTGTTTTCAAAATAGCGCGACACTTCAAAACGCACATAAAGGAGGATGGTGACATAGCAAAGGCTCTCAGTCTCCCTGCCGGGTCAAAAACTAGGAAGGAGTTGCTTGAGAAACTTCGGAATAGGGGAAACTTCATGCACAACAATGAAGTTCTAAAGAGTGGATCTGGTTCACTCAAAGTAAAGCGAAAGGCTAAAGGTGACAGTAAAAAGTATGAGTACTGTATCCACTGCAAGGGGATGTTTTTACGTCACGAGTTGTGGAGACACATGAAGAGGTGCTCGTCCAAGCCAGGGGACAGTGAACATCATGGCAGAAAGTACGTTCTTGGCCTTGCAGCACTGGTAAAAGCTTCATGCTCTAGTACTGAAAATGGAGTACTTAAAATGATAAGTCATATGCATGATGATGAGATTTCAACTGTTGTTCGCAACGACTTTTGCCTGCTACGTTTTGCAGAGTCCCTTTATAGCAAACATGGTCATGATCCATCAAAACATGACTATATCAGGCAAAAAATACGCCAAGTTGGCAGATTTTTACAAACTTTGCACAAAATATCTCCAATCATGACCTTGGAGGATTCTATTAAACCACAAAACTTTATGACTGTGATTAAAGCAGTACAAGTGACGGCAGGATTTGACAAAAATACGAACAGCTACAAAACTCCAAGCCTTGCACTGAAAATAGGACACTCACTTTTGAAAGTGAGTGACATTGTACGTTGTCATGCTCTTATGGCTGGGAATGAGGACCTGATCAAATCATCAGAAGCCTTCCAGAAACTCTATCAAGCAAAATGGTCTGAGTACATATCACACTGTGCTCTTACTACAATTAGTGATTCGAAGTACAATAAACCAGACAATCTACCGCTCACTGAAGACATAAAAAAACTTCACCAGCATCTTGACAAAAGTGCAGAATTGGCAACCGCAGCCCTGAAGGAGGTAGCAACAGCTCAGAATTATTCCAGTCTAGCACGTACAATTTTAACCAAGATAGTCCTTTTCAACAGAAGACGTATTGGAGAAGTGTCAAAGATGAAACTGATGAATTTCCTCCAACGAGATCACTCACACACGCATGAAGGAACAGGACTGTCGAATTACGAACAGAAGCTATGCAGGTATTTTGAACGTGTTGAACTGAAAGGGAAAAGAGGACGGAAAGTAGCAGTGCTACTCACACCAGATATGACGAATGCGCTCAATCTTTTGATTGCAAATAGAAAGGAATGTAGTGTGCCAGAAGAAAATGATTATTTATTTGCCGTACCACAATGCCTGACGTATTACAGAGGACATGAAAGTCTCAGACGACTCGCAGATGAATGTGGTGCGCAGAAACCGGATTGTTTAAGATCCACTAAGCTACGTAAAGAAATAGCAACAACTTCGCAAATTTTAAACCTAAAAGACAATGAACTAGATCAGCTGGCTGATTTCTTAGGACACGACATATCAGTTCATAGACAGTTCTACAGACTGTCTGAGCCTAAAATACAAAGTGGAAAAATTTCGAAGTTGCTGCTTGCATTGGAAAAAGGAAAACTACATGAGTTGCATGGAAAATCACTTGATCAAATTGGAGGTATTTATGTTTCTAAGTGAAGTTTTAATATCAAATGTTATAATGTATACATTTCAAGATGCCATAATTCATGTTAAGAGCCAATAATTATTTGTTGTTAAAACTGAAAATAAAATGTGTACTTTCCCATGTTATGTTCAGATTTCACAGATGAGGATGAGGAGGATGACAGTGAAGATGAGGAAACCATTCCTCCTGAAAATGCACTGGAAGAAGATGCCTCTACTGAAATGAATGGTATGTATATTGAATACAGTGTCAGTATACTAGTTAGGATTCTCTACTATTTGTATTCTTACATGGTAAACTGTAGGTGATTTGTTTAAGTGACAGAATTTTCATTTTTGAGCTATACCTTTAAACAAATCACCTTTGAACAGGAACATTTGAGTATATAAGGCCAGTAGTTATGTTCTAAGGAGCAGAGAAGCATCTTGAGCACTGTAGAGGCATACTTCTCCATTCCCCTAATCGGGGAACAAGGGTTACTGTACATAACTGGGATGTTGTGTCATTAGTAGTTAATTTTTTCAAATTAACGCGTGAGAAAATATTTATCGCAATTAACGTAGCATCCGTTTGTTTTGACATCCTTTGTCTAGCGTTACATTATGTAATCACGCTCTTATTCGTGTACAGGCTTTTAAACCACTTAAGCGCGATTTTAAACAGTTGCTTTGACGCGTTCAATGGAGATAGACAGCTTCTAAACTGGGACGCGGCAAAACGCAACGCGAGGTCCAGTCTGGTGTAAACAGTCACGGGCTAAAGGCTGCGTCTGTGAATCTCTGTCAGACAGCGCATCCGTGTTTAGTTCTCTTTCGTGCTTGAATGGATAAAACCACACAAGATTATGTCAGAAAGCCCGTTTTGTCTAGCATTTTCTTAAGCAAGACTTCAAAGTGTAAAATAAAATCTTAAATGAATGCAAAGTGTTGTGAAAATGGGAGTGCGGTGACGGTCAGATCTGCGTACTGAGACAGCTCTTAAAGGGGCCGCGTTCTTAAACGTGCTGCTGTGACTCCTGTCACTAATGTTAGTCAAAGAACAAAATAAAAGAAGAAATCAATGTGATTTTGTAGCTTTAATGAGAATTCTTCTGCATTTAATTTATAATTTAGCATTAATAAAGACTGTAAAGTGTCCTTCAATTCCTGTATGTTTCCTACATGAGCTCTCAATTATACTGTTGAATGGCTATAATTCATGTTAAAATAATCAATTTAATAGAGACATCAGTTACAGTACTAATATCAAAATGCTAGCTTTCATAAAATGATGCTGTTAAAGAAATATGTTGTTTCTACATCAATTTGAAGATTAAATGTGAAATTATTAAAATGTAAAAGTATATTTTAAAATATAATAGTTATGTGCGATTAATCGTGATTAATCACAGAAAAAATGTGTGAGTAATCCGATTAATTTTTTTTATCGATTGACAGCACTAGTCATTAGTGACGCTAGGTGTCCCTTAACTAGAACTACTGAGCTGCATCACAACTGAGCTGCATCATGAATGTTCTCAGCAAAACTCTGAAGCAGCATTTTGTCTGCCAAACTAGCTGTAGCTGTAGTGTGCTTGCTGTGTTTGCTTAAACTAGACTAGTAGCTGATTGTCCGTAGGGATTGTTGAACTATTTGCACTTTTCTTAAAGTAAGCTGTTGTTTTGTTAAGTAGCTGTTTAGCCCAAGCCATCTAGCCAGAGTTTCACCTATCTTTTTTAGTCACTTTGGGGCCTTGAGCTGTTAACTGAGTAGGTGGTCTCAGCCCTTGTTGAGATGAGCTAAACATCGACTTCAACATTCACCTCAATAGGCCCTTTGCAACAGACATTTTATCCCTCCTCTACTCATTTGACCTCCCTCGCTTTATGTATCTGGTAACCAGAGCTGGGTAGTAACGGATTACATGTAATCTGGATTACATAATCAGATTCCAAAAACCATGTACTTGTAATTAGAGTAAACTCAATTTTAAAATACTCTTAATCAGACTACAGTTACTGTTTTATGGATTACATGATTACATATTATTAAAAAATGGCAGTGAGTTCCTTACAGTTCAGTGATTTTCCCTACATTTTGTCATTTCAAATTTTTTTCACCTACATTTTTCATAATACATACCTACCACTGATATATGTTTGTGATTCTTCAAGCTTTTCCTAGCAGAGAGGGGAGTGGTTTGGAATCGCACAGGAATGCTAAATAGTGGCACTCAGCATTTGACAGATGGATGTATAGACATTAGAGGTGTGACGAGACACAAGACAAGATTTTTACACTATTTTGAAGTAATTCTCAATTATGAACTAAATGAAAAAACGGTCTTTTATTCATCTGAAAATCGCAAAATAGGTGCACTTTGAAAATGTAGCTCAAATGAATGTAATTTTACGTCTTATTTTTATAAATTATAATATAATTTAAGAGTGGCAGGGCATCTTCAATATTAATTTCACCATCAAACTCCATCATGCTGATATCACAAGACCTTGACGAGAAATCTTGTTACATTTTAATCTTTCGAGATCTTGTAGCACAAGATCTTGTCACACCCCTAATCGACACCCTTTCATTTTTAAGGAAACTCATGGGAAAACTATTCAGTGTTACTATCAGTAAAGACTGACAACAAGTTATATCAGTGTTAGTATTTTGTCCGTACTGTACTTTGAGGCTCTTGTTGTTGGTAAAGAATGGAATATTTTTCCTTGTTGTATCTGTCAAAAAAAGTACACAATTATCCTGCTTCAATATACAGTATGTGACATCAAATAAGATTTAAATCAAAAGTAATCTAAATGTAATCCAAAAGTAGTCAGATTACATTACCAAAAATGTGTAATCTAAGAGATTACGTTACTGACTACAAATTTTGTCATGTAATCTGTAATCAGTAACTGATTACAATTCATAAGTAATCTACCCAGCTCTGCTGGTAACCAATTTGACCTCATCTTTACTTGCAGTTGCAATAGATAACATCAACCTTTGCACGTCTCTGACCACTTTTCTTTCATCTCCATCAACATACACCTTCCCACATGCATTACAGCCACACCCCTGCCAGTCTCATTCAGATATAACCTCTGCTCTTTCTCTACGAGCACCCTCTCCTCTGCTGTTGAATCCTCTCTTCCCTTTAACTTCTCTTCCCTGGACACTAACACAGCTACCAACACCTTATGCTCAGCTCGATCTCCTGCAACCATCAAGGGGAGTATTATTATCAGTCACATCCTATATATAACCATATTTTCTTCGGGGTGATACCTGGAGCTCTTGATGGTGAATCCAGGTAGCCTAGCCTCCACCTAGGTAGTGGCTAATGGGGATCCAAAATAAATGAATAAATACCAAGTATTACTCACCTGCATTCCGATTGTGTGTGTCAATAAAGTGTTGCAAAGTAACTTGCTGTCTGCCTTCAGAGTATTCCGTTACACAGATGTGGAGTTGCCATTTATCTTACAATTACAATCCTGCAAATTGTTTATAAATAAGTATGCATAATTGTTATATTTAAATAAAACATTGTAAAATAATCATTTGCATATTCATGTCTACAGTGCTTTTGGAAAGAAGACCATGTCTGAGCACATCTAAAGGACCAAAAGCTGCTGGACAGATCTCTGAAGACAATGGTATGATAAAGTTAACAACACTATGCCATTGGTTTAATTTAGTTAAATGTATTTCTGCTAAATTGCAGTACTGAAAGTGGTTATGGATATTTTGTCATGTTGACAAGCATGTGTATTGGTCAAGACTCAATTTAGCAACCATGATTTTCCTTCTAACAGAACTGCTTTATTATAATATAATAACTATGTTTATTACAAGGAGTTAAAATCTAAGGTTTACCCAACAGCTCCTTAACAGCTCTTTTAGAGATACCGGGCAAACTGTAGAAAAGCCCAGGGGAATCCCTATTCGAGGTGAGGAACGAATCCTCTGCTCAAGTCGTAAAAAAGAATCCACCACTATCTTTGTCAAAGACGATAAATCACTTGGCATTCAGAAAAGCAGTGCCATGTTCCAAAGATACTGTCTTGCCAGAGTATGTGAGCGGAGTGTAGCGGCAACAATTCCCGTTCCAGTATTGGAGATGGGCACTCTAACGAGGCGACTCGCTTTCTGCTGGTAGGGAAAGCCCCTTTCGTCAGTGTCTGAAGTCCCCTAGCTCCGTCTGTTTGATTTCTGAACGCGACACATTGAGCTGTAAATTACTGGTCCACAAGATCTCCGGCCCACCGAGAGCTCCAAATGGCCATCCGCGCCTGTTTCTGTGCGCCACAATTTCAACAACTGTCATGTATACTGTATATCACTTTCAGTGGAGAAGCCCTTCCCCCACATATATACCGCATATAGTGCATTTCACATAAAAATATACTTTTATATATAATTATCGGAATACGTATTTTTTGCAACTCCTGCTAAATGTTCTGGTTTTTCTTCATTAATCCATCAGATTACTATCAAGAGCCATGAACGCCTCTCTCTACAGCATCGTACCATTCCGAAGGGTCAATAGAAATACACAAGGCGCTGTCATTAATAATTATGAGAAATGTCTTCTCATTGGTCAAGAAAACAGTCTCATGAATAATTATGAGACACAGACGCATCATCAATGTACTATAGTACATTGCCACGTCACATCCTTTGACGTTGGCCAGATGCGGTCGAGAAATGGCTCATATGGTCACCCTATATACAGGTGCTGGTCATATAATTAGAATATCATCAAAAAGTTGATTTATTTCACTAATTCCATTCAAAAAGTGAAACTTGTATATTATATTCATTCATTACACACAGACTGATATATTTCAAATGTTTATTTCTTTTAATCTGATGATTATAACTGACAACTAATGAAAATCCCAAATTCAGTATCTCAGAAAATTAGAATATTACTTAAGACCAATACAAAGAAAGGATTTTTAGAAATCTTGGCCAACTGAAAAGTATGAACATGAAAAGTATGAGCATGTACAGCACTCAATACTTAGTTGGGGCTCCTTTTGCCTGAATTACTGCAGCAATGCGGCGTGGCATGGAGTCGATCAGTCTGTGGCACTGCTCAGGTGTTATGAGAGCCCAGGTTGCTCTGATAGTGGCCTTCAGCTCTTCTGCATTGTTGGGTCTGGCATATCGCATCTTCCTCTTCACAATACCCCATAGATTTTCTATGGGGTTAAGGTCAGGCGAGTTTGCTGGCCAATTAAGAACAGGGATACCATGGTCCTTAAACCAGGTACTGGTAGCTTTGGCACTGTGTGCAGGTGCCAAGTCCTGTTGGAAAATGAAATCTGCATCTCCATAAAGTTGGTCAGCAGCAGGAAGCATCAGAAGCGTCTCGCCTGGGCTAAAGACAAAAAGGACTGGACTGCTGCTGAGTGGTCCAAAGTTATGTTCTCTGATGAAAGTAAATTTTGCATTTCCTTTGGAAATCAGGGTCCCAGAGTCTGGAGGAAGAGAGGAGAGGCACAGAATCCACGTTGCTTGAGGTCCAGTGTAAAGTTTCCACAGTCAGTGATGGTTTGGGGTGCCATGTCATCTGCTGGTGTTGGTCCACTGTGTTTTCTGAGGTCCAAGGTCAACGCAGCCGTATACCAGGAAGTTTTAGAGCACTTCATGCTTCCTGCTGCTGACCAACTTTATGGAGATGCAGATTTCATTTTCCAACAGGACTTGGCACCTGCACACAGTGCCAAAGCTACCAGTACCTGGTTTAAGGACCATGGTATCCCTGTTCTTAATTGGCCAGCAAACTCGCCTGACCTTAACCCCATAGAAAATCTATGGGGTATTGTGAAGAGGAAGATGCGATATGCCAGACCCAACAATGCAGAAGAGCTGAAGGCCACTATCAGAGCAACCTGGCCTCTCATAACACCTGAGCAGTGCCACAGACTGATCGACTCCATGCCACGCCGCATTGCTGCAGTAATTCAGGCAAAAGGAGCCCCAACTAAGTATTGAGTGCTGTACATGCTCATACTTTTCATGTTCATACTTTTCAGTTGGCCAAGATTTCTAAAAATCCTTTCTTTGTATTGGTCTTAAGTAATATTCTAATTTTCTGAGATACTGAATTTTGGATTTTCATTAGTTGTCAGTTATAATCATCAGATTAAAAGAAATAATCATTTGAAATATATCAGTCTGTGTGTAATGAATGAATATAATATACAAGTTTCACTTTTTGAATGGAATTAGTGAAATAAATCAACTTTTTGATGATATTCTAATTATATGACCAGCACCTGTATATATAGGAGTGGAGTCACCATGTATCTTACAATCACTGTCCTGCCCAATAGTTTATGAATAAGTATGCGTAATAGTTCTATGCAAGCAAAACATTGTAAAATAATGATTTCCATATCTATGTCCACAGGGCTTTTGGAAAGGAGACCATGTCCAAGCACATCTGGACTAAAAGCTTACAGACATATCTCTGAAAACAATGGTATGATAAAAAAAGTTTGCAACACAACAAATGTATTTCTGTAATAACAACACAAGTATGGTATACTGCACAATTATTCAACTTCAAATCAAAAGATCATGCTGACCTCTGTCTCTATCAGTCGTTACCTCGCACTTAGTTATGAAGGCTCAGCATTCAGTGGGCTCAACTGCATAGCATTGAGAATTGTTGATACAGGGTTCAGAGGTAGTGTGAGGTTCATGAGAAACCGGGTGGCTCTGCAAGAGGTGTAGCGAAATTAGTCAGATCAGTGACCAGAGCTGCCAGGTTGCCAGTTAGAACGCTGGCGTCTGCCCCCACATTTTAAAACGAACGCACTTGCTCTCATTAATTCATTAGGGCTAGAATAGAGGGGGTTTGACGAGACTGAGGTCCTCCAACCTGCCATGTACGCGGTTTCTGGCAGTTGTCATAGCAGCCTTATCTGATGACACTTTGCTCATTTGTTTGTTAGCCCACCAAAATACAGTCCTAATGTAGCAGACCTTACTCGATCAGGGCAGTTAGACAGCCATAAAGCTGTGCCCTGGAATGCCTTGTCAAGTGGTACTGCACTGGTAAGGTGAAGATTGTAATTTGCCGCGTTCAGATTCCAGTGAGGTGAATTTGGCAAACCATCCTCCACTGGGGAAGTTAGAGAGAGGCCCTGCCATAAACTGTGGACCCTCAGGAATGTCCTCTGGTCTGCTTTTCACAAAAAAAACACTGAGCTACAGGAAAACATTTTGTAATGTAAATGTTGATCATATTAGACATGAACAAAGATGTTCACAAAAACTTGTTTTGGTGAGCTTGCTTCTGCAAGCATGTGAGAAATCAAGCCGATCAGATTTCGCTCCTCTTATGACATAGGAAAAACCTCTTAGAAAGAGGTTCTTATTATAATATTACCGCCCATTAATCTGCATGTTTACACCCATTGCATGTACTACACCAGTGTTTCACAATCCTGGTCCTCGGGGCACACCTCCCAGAATGTTTGAAATGTCTCCCTAATTAACACACCAACGAGCTGAATCAGGTGAGTTGAATCAGGATGAATCTAAAACATTCTGGGAGGTGTGCCCCGAGGACAATGTGGGTTGTGAACACCCTGAACAGAAGAAGGGTGAGGTGTGCAGTAACTCATTAGCAATTAAAGAGACATACACCAAAACGGGTTGCTGTGATCATAGAGTGAACCATTGAGTGTTTTTAAGCTAGATATATTACAGACATTTCATGAAGACCCTATTAAAGCATGGCAACTTATTTCATGTTTTATTTTTACATAAAGTTCACATTGAGTGTTCAGGCAACATTATACAGTATTTGTAATGAACTCGGCGCCTTCACCAGCCCCCCACACCAGCGCGCTCTCTCCATTTCACCCGTTCACAGTCGCCGGAGTTCTGATCTACAGACTTAATTTCCTATAACCCCTTGCACTCCTGATTACATCCGCGCCTACAACTCATCACCTGGACTCTGTATATACACATCGTCTTTTGTTTGCTGTCAGGTCTAGTTGTCTTTAATCACTAGTTCAGATCGCTATTATCCCATGGATGTGTACTTTGGATTTACTTACCTGTTTGCTTTACTTGTGGATTTACGTACCTGTGGAACTGTACCAGTGAGTTTGACCAGTGGAGGTCTGTTTACCTGTGGATGTTTGTAACCACGTAAATGCTAAGATAGCCAACGTCATCTCCCTGCTGTCCATTAAGGCCCTGAATTGGGCTAAGAACATCTAGGAAGCCGGGAGTCCTCTCACAAGATCTTTAAATGTGTTTCTCCGTCATTTTCAAGAGGTGTTCAGTCAATCAGCTAATCTGTGCAAGATCAACTGCTTCGTTTATGACAAGGAAAATCTTCGGTTGCGGCTTATGCCATCCAATTCCAAACTCTAACAGCAAACTGTGGATGGAACGAGTCGGCTCTGATTTTCTGTTTAGCGTCAAGGTCTGGATACCACAGTTCGAACTCATCGAACACAGTTGGACTAAAGAATCTTATTCAGTATTCTGTGCGCTTGTCACAACATCTGGCTGCCTGTGTTAGTTCTAAACCCGCTGCATCTTCTCCGCAAACACCCATCAAACCACCACCTAACCCTCCAGAACTCATGATGGTGGACTCGTCTCGGCTCTCCCACGAGGAACGACCTCTCTGGATCTCACAGCGGCTTTGCTTGTACTGTGCTGGACTGGGACACATGATTTCCACCTGCCCAGTCTGCCCGACCTGGGTGAGTACGGTACAACCCCCTTCTACATCTTGTGATCTTACATATTGAGAAGTTACTACAACATCAGAGAGTGGTATCTCTTCCAGCAAAAGCCTTCATAGACTGGTGCTGAGGGAAACGTCATCTCTCTAACTCTACTGCAAACTCTTCGCCATGGAGGAATGGAGGAGTGGAGGAATATATCTCTGAGGCGTTGGCACAGAAATACAACCGACCTTCAATTTCCCATGCCGCATCTAGTTTTTTCTTCTTTCAATTCAATTCAATTTTATTTATATAGCGCTTTTCACGATGTGCATTGTTCCAAAGCAGCTTTACAGGAGCAAATAAGAAAAACACAGAAAGGTAAAACACAGCACAGTGCATGGTGTTTATAGACCAAGCAAGATCATTATAATAAATAATATCTAATAAATAAATGAATGAATAAATAAATAAATGCAGTCTCCTGGTGAGCAAGCCAACACTGCACTGCTGTGGCCATGCAGTGCTTTCCCCAACACCTAAATGTTACCGTGAGTTTAACCTCTGGATATCATCCCTAAGCCAACGGCCAGGCTGAGCGGAAGATTCAAGACATGGGGAGATCCTGAGATCGTACTGCCACGACCATCAGCACGACTGGCACCGTTATCTCGCCTGGGCCCAATATCCACACAACTCTCTCCTTCAGTCCTCCACCGGTTTGACCCCCTGCCAGTCTGCCAGTGCATACTCTGCTACCAACCCCCCATGAGAGCGACAGGGTATGGGAGCTCATCACCATCTACAGCAGGCTCTCCGCAGGCAAAAATTTGACAGGCAGATACCCGACGCTCACCTACTCCTCAATACCAACCTGGGAAAAGAGTATGGCTGTCCAGCTGGGACATTCACCTGCGGCAGCCTTGCAGAGAGCTGAGTCCCAAATACTGCAACATATTAATCCAGTTACCTAGTCTTCAGCTCCCTCTACAGCATTTCAGCTTCATTCCATGTGTCACTCCTCAAACCCGCCCATAACCCTGTTTCTGTTCCGTGCACAGAGTCTGGTGCTGGGGTTGAGCCTCCCCCTCCTCCTCCTATTGACGATACCAGCAAATTTATCGAGTGGAGTCCATCCTCAGCTCGAGACGACAAGGCGGCCATCTGGAATAGCTTGTGGACTGGGAGGTTTATGGACCTGAGGAACAGTCCTGGGTTACCTCAAGAAGACATCTTGGACCCAGATCATCTAAAGGACTTCCACAACCTGTGGCCATACTCGTCAACCAGTGAGGTCCGCTGGAGCGGACTGTGGAGAGAGGGGACTTTAACAAACTCTGCGCCTTCACCAGCCATGCCCCCCACACCAGCGCGCTCTCCCCATTTCACCCTTTTGCACTCACCGGACTTCTGATCTACGGACTTCATTTCCCATTACCCCTTGCACTTCTGATTACATCCGCACCTACAACTCATCACCTGGACTCTGTATATACACATCGTCTTTTGTTGGCTGTTAGGTCTAGTTGTCTTTAATCACTAGTTCAGATCGCTATTATCCCGTGGATGTATATTCTTTGGATTTACTTACCTGTTTGCTTTACCTGTGGATGTTTACCAGTTTGTTTAACCTGTCGATTTACTTACCTGTCGAATTGTACCAGTGAGTTTGACCAGTGGAGGTCTGTTTACCTGTGGATGCTTGTACTCACGGATTTATACTTGCCTGTGTATACTCTTTGTGAACTTGTCTTCTTTGTGTGGCATTGTTCTTCCCTTTTAAAGTGACAGTATTATGAATCAAGGGGATGTAAACTTTTGTTCTGGGCTATTTTTTAGAAATTCTGTTATTATTGTAGGGATGTGCTGATCGATTGGCCACAGATCGGAATCGGCCGATAATCACATTTAATGACTTGATCGGTACTCACTAACTTGGCTGATCTCACAAACCGGTCGCAATTTGATGATGTCATCACACGAGGACATACGTTTGGCGCCACAGTCATGTCATGTGAAAGAGTGAGCAGAGAGCCTGTGCACTTTCGCTGTCTCTCTCTCTCGCACATAATAATCAAAAGCAACAGACACAATGACAAAAGGTCAGAAGACCAAATCCATGTTGCACATGGCATTCAGAGAATATTTTTACCTGAATTGAGTGCGAGTTGTGTTTAAAAAAACGGGTTACCTTTTCTTCTCTGACGCGCACATGATGCAGGTGACATAAACCACACTTTTAATAAATGAAAATCAGTCCTTTCCAATGATAAAGTGGTTTCCGTGTTAACTTCTTTCTTTTGCGATATGTACTTAACGTCTGCTAATGTTCGATTCATGACATGATGACTCATTTGAACTGATTCGTTTAAATGAACGGTTAAAAGAACGGATAAGTCAAACAATGAACTCAGAAGACTCACTATCCGAATCCATCAAATCTGTCACTCAAAACACCTCCGAACGTTAGTGTGCTTAGGCCATTTAGCAACAGTGGCTGATAAGATTTAGTTTAAATAATCCACAGTATTTATAGTTTATTTATATGACAATGTGTAGTAAAGTAACTATAAAATCATTAGACAGAAGAGAGGTGAAACCAGAACAAAGCACAAGTTGTTGTTAGTAATTTAATTGAAGTATGTGGTCAAAATAAGAACTGCAATATTTAAAAAGGGATGGTTTTAAAACGCATCGAAATTGGGATAGGTATCGGCCGATCATGATGACAGAAAATCGGTACTCGGGATCAGATGCATAAATCCTGATTGGAGCATCCCTATATTATTCTCTTCTGTGAACTTAGTTTACATTTATGCATTTGGCAGACACTTTTATCCAAAGCAACTCGCATTGCTATTATTATATTATTGCATTATATTATACATTTGTATCCAAGTATGTGCAAACTTGCACAATGCTCTGACCACTGCACTACAGAAAAGCTTATGTTTATGTAAAGATTTCTTTCATGAAATAACTTGTTCAGAGCAGGACTAAATAAAAAAAAAACTTAATTTTCAAAATTCCTCTTTTTCCAATTTTCAGCATTTTCTAAATTTTGCAAAGGGTTTTGTAAACCTTTGACTTCAACTGTAGTTTATTTAAAGTTTCAAGTTATGGTGAAGCACATATGTTATGTAACCATGGTGCACACAGGGCACACTTGATCATTTATTTTGTTTCTAAGATTTTTAAACCGTATTAATGAAGATATGATCTGTTTGTAGTCAGCAATGCTAGCAGTTAATCATCTTGTTTGTTACTAGTCTCTAGCAGAGGAAGGCGCATGCCCAAAAGGAGACCGTGGACGAAACCTGAGGTGAACGCTGTGATGAGACACTTCAAATTGCACATAAGCAAAGCTCACTTGGCAACAATGAGGGAATGTGAGGTCTGCAAAAGGTGCGAGCATCCAGTCCTACAAAACCGGTCTGTCCAAAATATACGTGATTTTGTACGGAACCGAGGACTAAACTTAAAACGCATGGGGGAAAATTAAGTCCAAATTAAAATGTTCGTAGTCCAAGGGGCTAATTATCTGTTCGACACATTTCACTTCTATTCTTGTAATTGTAATATTGTTTTGTTAAAAATTCATGTTTTTATTCCTGTCACATAGTGACAATGTTTTATCAATTTCAAAATTGAAATTTTAAGAAAGCATGTTTTATTCTCCTGCTGGTACTGTTGAACATTTTAGCATATATGTTTAGTCTGAGGGACTATGACCTCTGTTCATGATTTTTTAACTTTAACATTTGTGATGTTACTGTCATTTTAATAAATTGTGTTATGCAGCATATATGTTTAGTCTGAGGGACTATAGACCTCTGTTCATGATTTTTTAACTTTAACATTTGTGATGTTACTGTCATTTTAAGAATTTGTGTTATGTTTTTTATTCCTGTCCCTGAAAGGCAATGTTTTGTACCTGTCATTGTACAATATTTGACAATATGTTGTTGAAGATTTAACACTTGCAACATTTTAATAAATAACTACTAATTTGTTAAGTAAATGTTTCGTTAACCTGTTAATCCACCCCCAACTTTCAGTTCAAACAATGGAAATGACATACCCACACTAAAATGTTTGTATTTATTGAGTAATTTGACCTACTGACATAATTGTGGCATCTTCCAAAAGACTTTATTGAACAAATATTCAATTCAATTTTATTTACAGTATATAGCATTTTATGGTTTTCATTGTTGCAAATAAGTTGCATTGTTGCTTTACATACATTTGAATAAAAAAATAATAATAATACACAAATAAAACAAAGACAATAAATGGTATTATATTACTATATTTACTGCTGCTAGAGCATTTACTTTATAAAACAGGGATAAGATATCAATGCTAAACCCCTTGACATTTCTAATAATATCTAGTATATGTTTGACAGTTCTTGAGCAATATAATACATCGTAAACGTAAGTTGGCTTAAAAATAAAATTAATAGAAAAACACTTATTGTCCCGTTTACATTGACAAAAACTAAAAAGAATTCAACAATACAAATAAAATAAATAACATTCAGACATCATTTGACATTTTGATTGAAATACGTATAAAAGACTAATTAAAACGATTATACCTACACATTGGGAATCTGTACCTTCTCTGTACTCAATACATGCAGTGGATCAGCTAAGATTTTCTGTGCTTCACTGAGAACAGACTGCTTATATATCAATTTTATTCATTAATTTCTTCCATTTATTTATTTCTGTATTTCTGTGTCCGTATGTTAATAAGGTAGGTGGTCCTTCTCAGTGCAGGACAGGTTGTTTGCACATGATGTCATGTTACTGCGTTTCAGTAGCGCCAAGTGCAGGACAGAGCATGAAGCATTTTCTACAGTACTGTACATAACACAAGCCCAAAATGCCTTTCTTGCGTTGTTTGTGGTTGAACATTATCATTAGACATTATCGTTAATAGCTTTGTCGATATGGATATTTCTCTTAAACAAATTGATTCGCTTCAGAAGACCATTGTTAAGACTACAGAGCCGTGTCGAGCAGTTCTTTGATCGATGGATGCACTTTTTGAGGCTTCAAAAAACTGCAAAAAACTTCACTCCCATTCTAACCAAGAAGTTCTACCCGATAAATGATCATATAACTCCGTCTGCATTGTTCTTCAAGAACAAAGTCATATTCACTTACAATGCCTTGAGGGTGAGTAAAACATGAGGAAATTTTGTTTCATGGCCGAAGTATAACTTTAAAGGCATAGGTCACTCAAAAATGAAAATTCTGTCATCATTTACTCACCCTCTTGTCATTTCAAATTTGTATGACTTTCTTCCATCAAAAAAAGGTGTCAAAATACCATTTTTGTGTTCTGCAGAAGAAAGTCATAAGACAAGACATGATAAGAGAGAGTTCATCCGAAAATGACAGATTTTCATTTTTGGATGAACTATCCCTTAAAACAGAGCACCAGTTCTATTCTGACTACTCCACAACATTGTATCATTGCTACTTATATAGAAAATGTTTTTAGCTATTAAAGGCAGACTAGGTGATCCTGTCCAGAAACATTTTTTGTTTTGCTGGTTGGTAATCTCTTTACACCCTCATATCTATCAAGTATAGTGGTCAAAGGCGTAGGACCAAATAACGTTCACCCAATCAAAATGTTCTGGCCGAACGCTGTGACTGGTCATGTGTACATTTTCATCCAACGTATTTTGCATCACTCTGCGCACCCTGTTTACGCAGACAACATACGTCATCAGCTTGCTGACGTCCGCTGTGTCAATGTAGGGAGAATGACGGACAAGCAACAACAGCCGAACCGACAATAAGTAAATCTACAAAACGAATGTCCGTTTTTAAAAAAAGCAGTGACAAAGAAACGTCTGGATCACGAAAGAGGAAAATCTAGAATTAAAATCGGTTCAGGTTTTACATGATGGAGACAGCTCTGGCACACAGCTCAAATCTCTTTCTTTTGGACAGGTATGTACATGCTTCGATAAGAATTTAATGGACTTTGTTTGGAGTTTGTAATTCGAGTCAGTGTGCGTTCATGTTTTTGGAGGAGGCGTGGCTTTGGACGGTGTATCGCATAGAGGGTGGGATTATAATTATAGTGCTAGCAAGATGTACTAATGTATGTAAGAACACTAATGGATGTAAAACTGTCTACATTTTATACATTTGGTTGTATGTAGAGACCTCATAAACCCTGTTGACCCTGTAAACCAGTTAGTGGCTAGTTTTGTGTGTTGTATGTAGAGACCTCATAAACCCTGTTGTCCCTGTAAACCAGTTAGTGGCTAGTTTTGTGTGTTGTATGTATAGAGACCTCATAAACCCTGTTGTCCCTGTAAACCAGTTAGTGGCTAGTTTTGTGTGTTGTATGTATAGAGACCTCATAAACCCTGTTGTCCCTGTAAACCAGTTAGTGGCTAGTTTTGTGTGTTGTATGTAGAGACCTCTTAAACCCTGTTGTCCATGTAAACCAGTAAGGGACCAAGCAAGAAGTCAGTTGTACAAAAGCACATTAGTGCTTTCACCCCAAACATGTTTTTAAGACAGTTATTTATATATCTTCTATTGTGTCACTCAGAAATATCAGTGTACATTTCCAAACATTCCTTTTGCCATTACTTGTAAGAATCCAGTGATATTTTTACATGTACAGGGAGTCATATGTATTATTACATGAAGAAAAGGGGAAAAACTGAAACAGGCAAAATCCTGAAGAATTGTGGCAATGTTAGGAAAAAAACGGCTTCAAACACAAAATGGTCAACTCATCAAATATTGATTTGATGGGATTTATTTAATTGATAAATAACTTTGATATATAACATTGTTTTTAAAAGCATCCCAACATACCTGAACTTTTACTCAAGTGATTAAAATGTCTCACAGTACTACAGCTTTGCAGGTAGGTTTCTTAGGTACCTAAGGTATTTAAGCTTGTTGGAGACTAATGTGCCCCAGACTTGCACAGTAATATACAGTATACAGTAGAGTATGTATATAAAACCAGTCAGTTCTGGTCCTTGATTCTGATTGTTTGAGTCACGTTCTAAGCTGTTGTAAAATACCCCAATTTATAAATGCTGACTGCATTACATAGCCAAAGTACTTGCACATTCACACTATATGCAGCAGTTGAGACATGAGTTCATTTTTAATGGGGAAAATGCTGTAAGCAGCAAAACACTGGCAGTTTCGTTGGTGGAATGGAGGCGGATCTTATTTTATGAAGCCTTGCTACACATATGAAATAACAGTTTTATAAAAGCAAAAAGGTCCTCGAAGGACTGGATTTGAGTGCATTTTATAACTTTGCGTTGAGCCTAACAACACCCTTAGCTGTTATTAAATGTACTTTCTTGGTGCGTATTGCTTTAATAGAGACCTCATAAACCCTGTTGTCCCTGTAAACCAGTTAGTGGCTAGACTTGTGTGTTGTATGTATAGAGACCTCATAAACCCTGTTGTCCCCGGAAACCACAATGTGGCTCGTCCCCATAAGCCTGTGAAATGTCACATATTTAATATAAGTGTGTTGCAAAAGTGAAATAATGTTTTTGAAGTTGTGTTAGTCTTCTGTAGATCAAATAAAATTTTTTAACATTATTTTTACCTTGATTGGATGGAGGGAAAGGTGTGTCCCCGTAAACCACCAAAAAGTCACATTGACCTCAGAAACCACATATGCCTGTATGTGTGCGTGTGTGTGTGTGTGTGTGTGGTGTAAATGTTTAATGCATGCTTATCAAGAACAGGCAAAGAAGTACTTCAAGAAAAGCAAAAAACAGAAGTGTGTGAGTTAAGCAGAGAAGAGCAGCGACTGACCTGACACAACATCTAACTAAATCTAGCACTTTCTTCACCTACTTCCCTGCCAACAGCATGGAGGAAAAAACGTGGGAAAGACTATAGAGTGAGAGAAAGTGCAAAAGGGAAAAAGGAAAATCAACAAAAAAGAAACAGTGAAAGATAAAACACAAACGAATAGACAGTTGAAAAAACGATGGAGAAAAGATTAAACAAAAGTACGAGTTCTGTAGTGTAATGATCATTCTTATGAAAAAAAATAAAAAAATCACATAATTCTAATACTAGACAACACCCAAACAGCTTTGATTTCTTTTCACTAGCGGTCTCTAAGCTGCAGGACTCACCGTGCCCTCTAATTTACAATAACAGATTTGTTGTCACATCCAATATATATTTACTGTACAAAAACCTAGTCGATAGCTCAACATCAATAATGACATTTTAATGTCTTTATTTACAACTCGCCTAAATGTGCTTTGACAGTTTCATTGTGATGATGGCAGGAAGCCCAACGTGCATTATAATTAGCTCTGAAAAGATGCTCTGACATTGGAATTCTCCTCAGACTCCTTAACAGGGAATTATGCAGAACACACAATTCCATACAAAGCCCTGGATTCACACAGGACTGACTAACTAGATTTTAATACTTGGTCAAGGACAGGTTGCATAATCGCTGTTTATTGATGAACACAATACTGTACTGGAATTGAAGGGTGGGTTTGGTTGGCCTCAGCGTTCCTGGTAGCCTTCCCCTACAATGGTCTTGCTGCAAACAGATCAAATGGCAAATTAACCCAATGAAGAAAGAAAACATTTTAACCGATACGCCAAGAACACTACTCATATCAAATCTTAGGAACTTGGCTACATACTGTGCCCCGTCAGGACGCTTTAACATGATGTCGTTTTCCCATCAAGGAAAGGATGTATTGATCTTGGCAGGACTTCAGAGGCAAAGAAAGAATACGGCAAACCTCGGTCTCATCAATAGCTGTCAGAAAATATGTGGAAGNCTTCTCTCTCCTTTATCCTAAATGTGTGCTCTCACTGAGCGTGTGTGTGTGTGTGTGTGTGTGTGTGTGTGTGTGTGTGTGTGTGTGTGTGGTGTGTGTGGTGTGTGTGTGTGTGTGTGTGTGTGTGTGTGTTTGTGTGTGTGTGCGTGTGTGTGTGTTGTGTGTGTGTGCGTGCGCTCCGTGTGCTCGTGTGTGTGTTCTATGTCTATGTGTGTTATACGTGTGCATATTGTGTGTGTGGAGTGTTTTGTGTGTGGGTATGTCTGTCTTCTGTGTTTTCAACCTTTTCTTGTTTTTGCAGGTACAACTTTAATTGTTTTGCTTATAGTCAATGTGTCTCATGTACAGCTGCTTTGTAACAATGAAAATTGTAAAAGCGCTATATAAATAAAGTTGAGTTGAATTATGCGATCCTGTCTGTGAAAACCAGGCTAGTCTCAACATCTAATTATGAGATGAGCATCAAAGTTTGATTTCAACCATTAATTTCACAATTTCACTAAATTTTTTACATGGCCTTCCACAGTCAATATTAAGATATCAAGATTATGTTTCAATAAATGTTCTTTAGGTTAGGTAGAATGATTTTATATAGAAAATAGCAAATCGGGAAAAAATTACTTTAGCTGGGTTTTCAGTCTGGGTCATCAATCCACACATTCAAGCCAATCAGAATTAATAGCCATTAAAAGGGCGTGAACACATGCAAACATAGATTATCCCTTACAAATTTTTAATTATACACAATTATTGCTTTCATATCCCAGTTGACAATTACCTGTTTTTTAAAAAACAATGCTGGCCATTTTGCCTTCACCTCTGTCACAAGTGGCTCGTTTTCAACTATCTCTTTTCGTCGCACTGCAAACGTGTTTGCCATCATCTTGTGTATTTTATTCCAGTCTACCTTTGTCTTCTTTGTTTCCATAATCATTGACTCTCTCTCCTCCTCGAGCATTACTGGACTTTTATCTTGTGGTACATCTGGAAGGAAATTTACTTTGGCCTTTTTTGCTTTCTTTAGTTTCCTTTTAGGCCCCATATCCGAAGAAGCATAGTGACGATTAATGTGCAGTTCAGCACATCCTGCAGCCCGCAGCTTGCCGCGGTAATTTCCCATGTTGTATTTTAGACTGTACCTCCAACAGTACCATCCTTTCTCAGACCCAGGTTCCCTGAGACATGGATGCTTCTTAACAAGACTTTCCGCAACATTGTCAAAATCATCACGTTGTGGGTATGGGGTGAAAGCATACATTGCGTCAGCTAATTTTTCTAGAATTTTGGATTTTGTATCCTTGCTTATGTCCAATAAGTGACCATTCTCGCGATATCCCTCATTACCACGTCTTAGTTGTAACTCTATGTCATAAGTAAATTTAGGGACATCAAATGGACATGGCAAAAGGCGTTGCCTACCAGAGACGAGACAAGATGTGGGATTATCCAGGGATGATGCAGCACTTGAACTTTCCAGCTCTACCGTTGAGTCGGTGTCAGTCGACTCCAAGGTTGGCTGAACGATTACTTTTAATGTGGCCTTTTCTTTAGGAAGCTCTGCCAAATTGGTCAAATTACAAAATTCATTGTTAAAATCTGGATCTTGGAATTGAGCCACAAAGCTTCTGTCAAGTGCAAGCTTGCATTTCAAAAATGCAAAGAAATCATCAAGAGTCTCTGGAAGACAATCGGCATGGATCTTCCGAATGTCATTCTCGCCGAGTATGACCCTAAACAGCATGATCCTCGAGCACTAAAAGAAAAACATTTGTACAATAAAAGCACAATCTCTAGCTGTTCCAAATAAAACAAATATTCAACAACATTTTAAGCTTACAATGACCATTTGAACAACTGTTATAACAATTATTGTATAATTCATTTCTTTTCAATGAGTGTAATGATTCAGTAATTACCATTACATTATCAATGCATGAATCGAATGTTACATGTGTATTAGGTTATGTATGTATGGTGTTAATTACAGTTCTGTACTATTCTTTTCTGTGTTTTCCATACATTGATTTTTTTATGGCACCACCCCACAACAATAACACTAACACACACATAGACACAAATAACAACCGCCACCTGCTGATGGTGACAATACTGCATTACAGCGATTACATGGATTAAAGTGAAAATAATTCTTCTGACTGAAATTGTTAATAAAAACACTACTCAAATCTCACCTATCCAGCGAACTTGAGCCTCTTGGTCTGGACACACAAACAGGAATCACTGAGGTGTTATTCTGCTAAAAACACATGAAGCAGTGCAGAAGACTTACATGTTAATAAAAACACTAGGGGTGTCGAAATTAATCGTTTTTACGATGCATCGCGATGCAAACGAGGACGATTCGATATCGGTTCAGTAACAGACCATAACCGGTTATAACGTACTTACGTTTTTCTGACGTCATGTCGCATACGTGCTTTTACTGCTTTAGCATACAATGGCGGAGGTAGGCGAGACGCGAGTAATTAAAAATGCTCCAACTACTTTAAAAGCCGACATCTGGGCACATTTAAGCTTTTATGAAAAACCCGGTAAGCACGACCTGGACAGGACACATGCTGTGTGTAAATCTTGTCACGCACAAATAAAATATGCAGGGGGTAATACCACTAACTTGAGAAACCACGTCAGCCGTTTTCACCCTGAGCTGTTAACACCTGTCAGCGCCACTGCTGTCTGTGCTCATCGAGCTGCTATAACATGCGATTCCTGGACTTCGGTCGTGACAGAGTCCTATGTGACAATAACGGCACATTACATTGGCGAGGACTGGGAGATTACTACATTCACACCGCAAGCCTAGTGCTCAATTCAGATTTTTTGCTCAGATCTGATTTTTTGTTCGGTTGTTCACACTATTTTTAAAATGTGGCCAATATCAGATTCCAGTGTGAACTCGTGATGGTTATAAACTGAATCGTATGCACAAAACAACAACAACACGTAACAGGCAGCACGTTTTCATACAGAATTAAGGGTCTAGTCAGCGCGTGTTTGACTTTATGCGGTTCCGAGCGGATTGATCTCACGGCGCGATTATAGAGCATTCCCGGAGCAGTCCGCTCTCAGGCTGTGCGCATGCCAGTGTTCTGCCAATTTATGCTACCCATAAATTTGTGCTACCCTCCTGTTGTGATTGGGTTGGGGGAGGGGTTATTTAGGTGTAAGGGTTGGGTTGGGGGAGGGGTTATTTAGGTGTAAGGGTTGGGTTGGGGGACGGAGTATAACACACACCTATAGCTTATGTTTTACCACCGTGTCAACACACACGCGAGTGGTGAATGCAAGTGGCACAATTTCTTATTATAACGGATTCTATAGTCATTTGTTACATCGCATCGTGCGGCTCACGTGCGGTAGACAGTGCAAGGGCTTATGTTTATTATAATCTGATCCTTAATGTTTGGCAACCGAGCTGTAAAGTGCACTTCCCTCAACAGAATAGTGCGTGAAGCTTTAAATTAACGCAGAATTATGACGCAAGTCGATCTACAATGATGCAAAAGTCGCATGAAATCCGATATGACCGTTCAGACTGAGGTCGCATTTAGAAACATCAGACCTGAATCTGATTTAGGACCACATATGGAAGTGGCTCAGATCAGATTAAAAAAGATTGGCGTAAACAGATCTGGGTCGCATATGAGCAAAACAATCGGATTTTGGTGGCAGTGTGAACGTAGTCATGGGTGCTCATCTGGCAGAGCTACTGTCTCATGCTGTGGAGAAATGGCAGCTATCGGATAAAGATGTAGTGCTTATGACAGATAATGTTTGATACGTCGAAGAAGAGCAAGTCAAATTAAAGGTTCAATTCATATATCTGACTGCTTGTATTTATTGACAAAATTGTATACATGTGATTGTGAACTAGTAAAATTTAAATTTGAGGATGCAGTGCATCGTCAATGCATCGTAATATCGAATTGAACCGAATCGATGACATGATAATCGTAACCGAACCGTGACGCTAGTGTAGGTTCACACCTCTAAAAAAACACAACTCAAAAAAACTACACAAACCTCACCTATCCAGCGAACTTCAGCCTCGTGGTCTGGACACACAAACAGGAAGCTCTGAGGTGTTATTCTGCTAAAAACACAAACAGCAGAGGACATAAAATAATCCTTAACAAATTGCAATATACAAACTTTACCAATTCCACCCTATTTTCTGCTATAGCATAAAACATAGGGTGATTTTACTCACTTCACTGAAGAAGAAATGCTTTCGGAGAGAGGAGGCACCTGCCTCTTACCATGTATGCAGAAAGAGGAGAATAATGATTTAGGTCCTCTGGTTGGACAACACGGTGTCTTTCTAGGTGATTTTTGCAGATTTTATAACATCTGAGATGTTCTATGTACCAGGCTGTGTAAGGCTCAATGACGAAATATGGCTTGTTCTCAACAACCAACACATTGATTATTTTACCAAAGTCAGGAAGTCCACTCGTGCTTCCAGCTGATAGAAACATCCCTCAGGTGTACTTTGTCTCTTGCTACAAATGCTACAATACATGGAACACAGTCTTCACACTACTGAATTGACTCTTGACTGTATTTTTAACAGATAAATCCAAACAGTCAAGTGCCACTAGGCATGTGCCCGGTTAACCGCGGTTACCACTAAATCCTGCTGAAAACCGCCAGCGTTGACAGGTTGCAAGATGACATAATATCAGCGAGCATTCAGTAAAAATTCATATTCCGTCATCTTATTATACTTGATATGACGTTCGCTATGCGTCCGTGTGAGACAATATCGGCCATCTTGGGCTATCTATCTATCTATCTATCTATCTATCTATCTATCTATCTATCTATCTATCTATCTATCTATCTATCTATCTATCTATCTATCTATCTATCTATCTATCTATCTATCTATCTATCTACCTATCTACCTACCTACCTACCTACCTACCTACCTACCTACCTACCTATCTATCTATCTATCTATCTATCTATCTATCTATCTATCTATCTATCTATCTATCTATCTATCTATCTATCTATCTATCTACCTACCTACCTACTGTCTTCAGTGTCTGTTTACACTAGTATGTGTATATGTATGTTAGTATGTATGTACGTCTATCCATTTATCTCATGTATGTATGTATGCTTGTATGAGTCTGCCTAACATAGTACATACCGTATTTATTATGTGATATATTTTATATTTCGCCACAATAACATATAGTTAAGATGTAATGGATTATTATCTGAGGAGATCAGTGTTTCCACCTCTCCTGTAAATTGGGTTGTCTGAGGACAAGTAATCAAATAATTTCTAAATCATTCCTGTTTTCTTTTTTCCTCCTGATTATCTCATCGAACGAAGTCCTGACTTGTCATTAGTTCACCCAAGAATAGGCTGGAATACCAAAATTGATGTTTTCCTTCTAAAACTAAAAACTGAAGATGTGTCTCACTTGTTGTTTTCAGTTGTGTGAATGAACGATGAAGCCGTTATGTTGTCATTGTTGCGTTACGTGTTCAAATGGGTCTACCATTGTAGTAACTGTAGTGCCTTTGGTAGGTTAGGTTTATTTATGTAACAATATCGTTGTAGTTATGCCAACAAGAAACACTTGATGCAACAGCAGGTAACATTTATTGTGACGTCACTTTTAAAGGCGGGATAACATGCTATGTCATGCATTCTGACTTCTTTACACTGTTGAACGTGCTGGCTTCTCATACTTAACATGGTCAACTTGTTAAAAAACGAGTTGGACGTATGGCGTAGTATGTCTGTGCTTGATACACTCCCCCAGCACTCCAACTTGTTTCAGAAAGTTTTTTAAAAGTCTATTCCTTTTATTGGGCAATTCTCCTGGAAAAGCACGGCAAGGTGAAAGAAAGAGCCCGCCCGCACGCCGACCAATGAGCGAGACCTGCTTACCATCAGGATTGGCTGCGCCGCGTCAAGATTGGCTGCGCTGTGGGCCTGCAGCTGCAGCTTGTTACTATTGCGATAGTGAAGCTTAGGTGTCTGTTTGTTCACGGCATTTCAGTGATGGATGTTATATAAACGGTGGATATAACGCTGGATTTGGAGATCGTTTAAAAATGATAGATGGTGCGGTCCCAGCGCTAAAAGATGCCGGACATGAACTGCATATGTGGTCATGTGTTTGTTCTTTGTTGGCAATCGGCGTGTATGTGCATAATGTAAAAAAACACGAAGGAATTAATGTGATGATGTGTGGTGTGCTCATGATGTAGTTACGTCTCACTGCCAGCCTCCAGCAGCTCGTGTTTTTCCGGAAACAATCGTACAGCTGTATCTCTCTTTTATAAATTTGATCAAACTAACACTCTTGGAAGATACGACGTATGCAATACTACTGTATAGGTACTCAAGATTAATATGAGATTGGCAGAAACTAAGTTTCAAAGAAACCTGATCCTTAAATACCGAAAACCTCAAGATATTACGTGGCTAAAGAAGCTTTTAAAAAAGCTGAGAAGTGAGACGGGTCAGCTGAATAAAGGGATAGTTTACCCAAAAATAAACATTTTGTCATCTTTTACTCACCTTCCAGTTGTTCCAAATCTGTATACATTTCTTTGTTCTGATGAAAACAGGGAAAGATATTTGGAAGAATGCTTATAACCAAACAGAGTGACTACCATAGTAGGAAAATTACTTTATAATTTTTTGTTCTGAACACAAAAGAAGATATTTTGAAGAATGTAGGAAAGCAAACCGTTCTGAGACACATTTGACTACCATTGTAATTTTTCCTGCTATGGTAGTCAATGGGGTTCAAGAACTGTTTGACTACAAGAATTTGTCCAAATATATTTCTCTGTGTTCATCAGAACAAAGACATTTATACAGATATGGAACAACTAGAGAGTGAGTAATTCATGACAGAATTTTCATTTTTGGGTGAACTATCCCTTTAAATGTGCCGATGATGACAGCGGCTAAATATTCGATTCAGATTATTCTTATAGTGCTTTTCACAATTTTGTGTTGTTTGCAGAGCAGCCAATATACAGTACATTAAGGCAGTATTTACAGTATTAAAGAGATGTAGTTATAAAAAATAAAGACAGAATACATGGCTGCAGTTTTCTCAACACAGTGTACATTGATGAAACTGAAGCTTCATGAGTTTGTATGTTAATAGTACCCACTGTAGAATTAATTGTCTGTAGATTCACAATCTGAAAAAGTGTGTTTCTTTAAAAAACAGGTTTTAACCGGAATCAGTTTAGGGATTGAGACACTTGAGTGTCTGTTTGTATAGATTTTGAAAGTTATAAATTGGTTATATTCTCTCAGTATTGATTTGTCATCCAAATGTTATAATCTGCTATAATTCCAGTTCTTCTATTTTGCACTGAAAGGTTGTGGAAGCTAATTTCTGGAAACCAGGTGTTACTCACAGTTGTGGTCTTTTAGCAGAGGAGGATCCGAGTGCCTGTTGAAGAAAATTATTTCCTTATTTTCTCTTAAATATTTTTATTGAGCAGTATACAAATGACATACATCAACATCACCCTCTCCTGTTTTTTTTTTTGACAACATTCCTAGCATTAAATGAATGAATACTTATAAATGGTTGTTCAGTTCTGCCATTATTCATTTGCATTTTGCTTATATGTGACCCTGGATCACAAAACCAGTCTTAAGTAGCACGGGAACATTTTTAGTAAAAGACAAAAATACATTGTGTGGGTCAAAATGATCGATTTTTCTTTTATGCCAAAAATCATTAGGATATTAAGCAAAGATCATGTTCCATGAAGATATTTTGTAAATTTCCTACCTTAAATATATAAAAACTTTATTTTTGTGAGTGGATGGTCTGCCACAGTGCCCCTGATTAACAACTTCAAAGGCAATTTTCTCAATATTTNAATTATCTTCCTCTAATCTAGGTGTTGTTGTTTTTGAAATGACATCTATTAGACAAGAATGCAAATGTGTCCCTGCCTGTGAAAACCAGGCTAAAGTCTAATATAAAATATAATTCTGAGATAACAAGCAATAAAGTTTGATTCCAACCATTTACCAGATCTTTAACATGGCTTTACTCAGTATTAACAATAAATATTTGATGTAGTAAATCACCAGAGAATGACTTAAGCTGGGTTTTTAAAGGCAGAGTCACATATCTTCTGTTTAATTTTCTTTGTGTTAGCTGGTTTACTGTTTCCTGTGAGTTAACTTAAAAAATGATTGATTACAGATAAAAATGTCATATCAAGACGAACAGAAACTGCATGAGGACGACCAAGACGAACAGAAACTGCATGAGGACAACGAACTGAAGAGGGATACGGACATCCCTAATTTTGCCCAGGAAGTTGTTATAGAGGTAAGTCATAGTTAATGACGTTTTTGTTTATAATGTACAGTTTAAACAAGTAATTGTATGTCTTTTCTTTTACAAATTATTATACATACATTCACAAACAGCTAAATATAATTTCACCCAAAAATGACCATTTTGTCTTGTACTCACTCATGTAGTTTTAAATTTGTATGACTGTCTTCTGTGGAACACAAATAATATTTTGAGATTTTTTTCTGCTCATACAATGCAAGTTGATTCTTCAACATGTCATCTTTTGTGTTCTGTAGATGAGAGGATTGATACAGATTTCAGTGTTTCTGCTAGATTTTTGTGAAACTGTGGAGCTGGGATGACATCACACACTAATTAACATATTAGTTGCAACTTCGTTTCGATTCTACTCTCTGATCATAACATACAGCTTATTGCCCAAAAAGCCGTTGTCATTTACATATTTTCTTTTTCTGCTGTTAGTTCTGTTTTATAACCAAGACCCATCGTCTGATAAAATCAGCACACACACCTTAAAGAGCTGAGATTTTGGCTATATTCTATCACACAGCGCATACACAGCCTCTGTCTTTGTAACTATGTGCTTCTTTACAGACAAACTGTGTTTGTGCTTATATGTGACCCTGGATCACAAAACCAGTCTTAAGTAGCACGGGAACATTTTTAGTAAAAGACAAAAATACATTGTGTGGGTCAAAATTATCGATTTTTCTTTTATGCCAAAAATCATTAGGATATTAAGTAAAGATCATGTTCCATGAAGATATTTTGTAAATTTCCTACCTTAAATATATAAAAACTTTATTTTTGTGAGTGGATGGTCTGCCACAGTGCCCCTGATTAACAACTTCAAAGGCGATTTTCTCAATATTTTGATTTTTTTGCGCTCTCAGATTCCTGAGTTTTAAACGGTTGTATCTCACCCAGATATTGTCCTATCCTAACAACTCATATATCTATAGAAATCTTATTTATTCAGCTTTCAGATTATGTAACAATCTCAATTTCGAAAAATTGACCCATAAGACTGGTTTTGTTGTCCAGGGTCACATATATCCTAATAGTCGATAACAGTGGCAGGTTTTGGAAAAGCTGTTTTGTACTCCTTCATTCACAAGCCGTACAATAAACTGAATGTGTTGCTTCTCTCTGCCGCTCACTCACAGACGCCAAGACCCGACAGAGGCGTTTCCTGCCCTAAATAAAAGGTTGATTTTTTGTTAACAGGAGCAGTCGAACTACAGCAACGAGCAATCAAGCGATCTTGCGGATTGCAATGACCCTGTTTACATTCCTTCACCAGAAGAGTCTACTGATGATGATGACGATCTTGATTCAGGAGAGTCAGAGAATGGAAAGACCTTTCGAAAGACTATTAAAGACAAAAAGTTTCATACTGCTGATGAAGGCAAGAAGGCAAAGCGAAGTCCAAGAAAAATGACAATCAAAACGAGTGAGCGAAATCCTGATGGCAAACGTATTTGGAACAAAAAACAATACTGTGTCTACTGTGAAATGTCACAGAGCAAGATCGCTAGACATCTTGAGCGAAAACACTTAAATGAAACCGAAGTTGCCAAAGCCTTGAGCTTTCCCAAAGGGTCAAAGAAAAGGAGAGATCTTCTTGAACAGATTCGGAACCAGGGGAATTACTATCATAATCTTAAAGTTTTGGAAACTGGAAGGGGGGAGATTATTACATGGCGACAGCCAACTGCTGATGCAGTCATTTCAGATTTTCTTCCCTGCCCAGATTGTCTGGCCTTCTTCAAAAAAAAAGACTTGTGGAAACACTCGAAGATGTGTAGAGGACAGGGGGATGTGAGAAAAAACAAAGGTGAGAGAGTGAGATCAGTTGCAGCCTGTATGATACCAATGAAAGCAAAGTGCTCTGCTGGTATTAGATCTTTACTGCAAAGTATGCGCCAAGATGAAATCACCCAAACAATAATGGATGACAGTTTGATTTGCCTCTTTGGTGAATCCCTGTATACAAAGTGTGGTCATGACAAGACACAACATCAGTACATCATTCAAAAAATGAGGGAGCTGGCAAGGTTTATCATTGAAGTAAAGTCCAAATCAAAAAAAGTGAGGAACCTTACAGAGCTGTGTAATCCTGAGAACTTTCTCCTTGCCGTCACTGCTTGCAAAGCTGTGAGTAATTATCAACCAGATTTAAATATGTTCAAAACACCTTCACTTGCTCTGAAGATCGGATACTCTTTAAAAAAAGCATGTCATCTTAAATTAGGCCAAAGTTTAATGGCAGGGGACGGAGAAACGGAGAAAAAGATGAAAAACTTCATCAAGTTAATTGACACCCACTGGCGTACAAATATTTCAAGTCAGGCCCTCAGCACTTTGCAGCAGATCAAATGGAACAAGGGTGACACTATCCCCCTTACGGAAGATGTGACTGTTTTACAAAAGCACCTCAAAAGTGTGGATCAGGTCTCAAAACAAAAACTCAGAGAGAATGTGAACGTCACTGACTGGAAAGTCTTGGCTGAGGCTGTGCTATGTCAAATCATTCTCTTTAATCGAAGACGTGTAGGAGAGGCATCCAAATTGCTTCTTGCATCTTATGTGGGTCGAAATGTGAAGCCTCTTAACAAAGATGTGGTGACATCTCTAAGTAAATTGGAACTACATTTGTGCAATGAGTTAACTCGCATAGAGATCAGAGGGAAGAAAGGCAGGAAAGTACCTGTCCTCCTCACGAAGGACATGGTTGACTCCATTGACATGCTGAATGAATGCAGGAGCAAAGTGGGCATTGACAAAGGCAATCCTTACGTTTTTGCTAAGGTGGGGGCTTTAATGCACATCCGCGGATCGGACTGTTTGAGGAAATTTTCACAATCATGTGGCGCAAAAGACCCCAAAAGCCTTACATCAACAAAATTAAGGAAACAAATTGCAACTCTTAGTCAGATCATGAATTTGAAGAACAATGAACTCGACCAATTAGCCAATTTCCTAGGACATGATATTAGAGTGCACCGCGAGTACTACAGACTCTCTGAAAATACCATTCAACTTGCAAAAGTCAGCAAATTGCTTTTGTCGTTGGAAAAAGGTTCCGATTGTTATAAAGGAAAATCTTTGGAGGAGATTACATTTAGTACAGAGGGTAAGTAAAATCCATTTGGATTTTCACATTACACTAATAGTTATACATGTTATTTAGAATCTGCATGTTTATTGATCTTCTTCTGCACAGAGAGTTTTGATATGTGATTTAACTTTGTTCTGTTGTGATCTTTAGAAGCCTCAGGCAATGAGGATGAACAACAGTCTACCTCAAGAAAGTCTTTCGGTCGCAAGCGTCGTATCTCAGAAACGGGTATGTAGTCAGTCGATCAGTTATACGTGTTATTTAGAATCTGCATGTTTATTGATCTTCTTCTGCACAGACAGTTTTGATATGTGATTTAACTTTGTTCTGTTGTGATCTTTAGAAGCCTCAGGCAATGAGGATGAACAACAGTCTACCTCAAGAAAGTCTTTCGGTCGCAAGCGTCGTATCTCAGAAACGGGTATGTAGTCAGTCGATCAGTTATACGTGTTATTTAGAATCTGCATGTTTATTGATCTTCTTCTGCACAGACAGTTTTGATATGTGATTTAACTTTGTTCTGTTGTGATCTTTAGAAGCCTCAGGCAATGAGGATGAACAACAGTCTACCTCAAGAAAGTCTTTCGGTCGCAAGCGTCGTATCTCAGAAACGGGTATGTAGTCAGTCGATCAGTTATACGTGTTATTTAGAATCTGCATGTTTATTGATCTTCTTCTGCACAGACAGTTTTGATATGTGATTTAACTTTGTTCTGTTGTGATCTTTAGAAGCCTCAGGCAATGAGGATGAACAACAGTCTACCTCAAGAAAGTCTTTCGGTCGCAAGCGTCGTATCTCAGAAACGGGTATGTAGTCAGTCGATCAGTTATACGTGTTATTTAGAATCTGCATGTTTATTGATCTTCTTCTGCACAGACAGTTTTGATATGTGATTTAACTTTGTTCTGTTGTGATCTTTAGAAGCCTCAGGCAATGAGGATGAACAACAGTCTTCCTCAAGAAAGTCTTTCGGTCGCTCCCCTGCAGACAAACAACACATTATAGAAATGTTCTCAGGTAATGAATTTGGATCACTAAGCTTCTATTATGCACAACTTGGTCAGAACTTTGCTGAGAAGCTTTTGTAGAGATATATGTCTTTAGCCACGTTTCCATCCAGTTTTTGTTATCTACAGAATCTAAACTTGCTGTCTCCAGTCTGTCTCCATCCAATTGGCTTTTTCCTGGGAAAATTATGCGCATTGTCATAAGTTTTGTTCAGCCAAAAATCTTCCATTGAGCAATTTCGGTACATAATTTTGAATATATCACAAATTATATGATATCTTGTGCACTTCAAGTATTTCTAAAATGTATATAGTAATGAGTAGAGGGGAAACGGATCGCGGTTGATCGGTGATCCGTACGGATCGTGCTCTACGATACGGAACATATGTGACCCGCGGATTAGTTTATTCATCATTGAGTAAAATATAGTTTTAACGCGCGCTCTCTCGGTCTCTCTCCGTTATCCGGACGAGTACAATTTTAAAGCGCATTCTAAACTTAAACTGCTGCGTAAAGCGTGTGACCTGTGGATTAACTGTAAATTTATTTATCATAGAGTCAAGTTTTAGCTCGCTCTCTCTCCAGTATCTGGACAAGTACATTATTTAAGTGCATTCTCACATATATCTTAACTTAAACTGCTGCATAAGCAGCAATGTTGTGTTGCGTCAGAGCGCAAAGGCAGCACTTCAGCAATTTTGACACGCCGCCCACTCATGATTCAGTAACGCATTTAAAAAGATGAGAGAAAGTCGGTCGAGATATTTAATGACTGCCACCTCATACCTGTCACAATTATCATCTGATCTCTAGAGATCCAGTTGTCAGGTGTTTACTCTGATTGCATGTTTATATCATATTTATTTGTTATACATATTGTCATTTTTCAATGCAGGCATACTATATAACAGCCTAGATTAGAAGATAAATTTTAGAAGATTTAGAAGCTAAATACGCCAAATAGGACTAGGTGTTATAATCCCAGTATTTCCTAGTATTTCAGCACAGTTGAATTGCCCAATCGGACATTTCCCACGCCTTATGCATGACAGGGTGAAGCAGTCAAGAATATGAATAGAGGAAAGGAGGTTTGACTGGGTAGTAGGGTTGTTCCGATTGACGATACTATCGTGTATCGATGATATTCAGACATATCTGCAATAGCTGATTCCTTAGACGATAGATGGCTGTTTGCTAATATATGTTGCAAATTAATATTACAAACGCGCATTGCACATTTCTTCGTGCAAGAGAGCGTGACGCAGCTTAGGTTTTTCCTCGCGCCAGAGAGAGTTAGTAATGTGCGGGGTTTGAGTTTTCAGTGCACGAGAGAGCTTGTGATGAGCGCGGCTCTGGCTTTTCCTCGCAGGAATTGATATGCGCGTGAGGGTTTAAAACCAGTGCACGAGTTGTTCCCATCAATGACGCATTTGGATTAATGATATTGACTTAAAGCAAGTTTATTTTCACTCGTTTAAAAGGTTGCAGTGGTAAGTAACAAGGTTGCCAACTGCACTGAATTTAAACTCTGATAGAATGCTAATTTCAGTCACACATGAGCAGTTTCTAGCTACGTAAGCTTCTGTTTTTGTCCACAAATCCAGCTTGTCATAGATAAATGCGTAAATTGCCCCGCCCCTCGATACTATCGTGTATTGGCGATCCACAGGCTGGCGATAGAACGATCTGACTATAGAGACTATTGCCCAACACTACTGGGTAGGCATCCTCTGTGTTTGGGGGATAAATGATTATAGAAATACATACTTACCTTCCTTGCTATTATCAGAGAGACATCTCATGAGTTTCACAACTTTTATCAAAATCTTTAACCCCTTATATAAGCGCCCCTATTTTGAAGCATTTTATTGATTGCAAAAACAAGTTATAGTTATTATTAATATATAAAATAAATAATAATATATATTGATATATAATAATAAAACTATAATGAGCACACACATTAGCTGATCCATAAAATGATCCGAACCACAAGTTTTGTGATCCATTGCACCACAGGTAATGAGACAACTGACATTTTACCAGTTCAATTCTATTCAAGTTTATTTGTATAGCGCTTTTCACAGATTACACTGTCCCAAAGCAGCTTTACATGAGACACAAGTAGAATATACACAAAACACAAACAAATCAAACATTCTAAAATGTTTGAAAGTTAATTCAGAGTTCAGAGCTGGCATTCTCTGAAGTCCTAGCACTGGTTGGCAGCATCTTTGTGTGGGTGTTGGGTCCTCGTGGGAGGCTTGATCTGGACTGGAACTTGTGTAATCCCTGGTTATCTTGGGATGGGTATACCAAGCTAGAGAGCAGATAAAAGAATAATTAACATAGCTGCTGTTCCATAACTTGGAATGCAAAGTTACAAGATGCAATTATGTGTATGCTAGGCTGAAGAAATGTGTCTTTAAATTGGGAGAGAGCATCTGAGCATCTGAATCGTGTCAGGAAGACTATTTCACAGCCTAGGTAGGTGCCTTGTGCGAAAAAGATCTACCTCCTTTGGTTGATTTGGCTATCCTAGGAACTACCAAAAGTCCAGTTTTGCTTTCTAGGAAGTAGGGATGTGCACGAATGTTCAAATATTTGAATAATCAATCCGCAATAACTATTTTCGAATATAAAATATGCTATTTGAATGTTCCTATTTTTCATAAGAATAAAACTGCGTCACCACAAGGTTAAGTTACCGCTACAGAAGACCCTAGAGTTGTCACGTCTTATTTAACGCTTCACTTCATCTGTAATGATTTTATAATATAGTAGTTTACATTTTTAGTAAACATACACAGGAATTTAGAAACAAGTGAGTCTAGCGTTCGATAAAATTTATAAAATTCAAATGTGTGGCCTACGGGCCTAGCGCAAAATACGAGCCGAGTGTAGTGGTATAATTTTACAAAGTTTTGACCACTCCGTGTCTTAAACAATTGTAATGAATGTAATCCATTAAAAATACCAACATAATAGTAAATGATTAACAATAATTAATTTATATCCAATACTTGTTCGCTGCAAATAGCATTGTAAACAAATATAAACAAGGCTAAGGAGACCATAAGCTCACGCTGTACAGAGCAGACACACCTGACTATATATCTGCGCTTCTTGTTCTATACAAAGACATGCATTACTACGTTGCTTTTTTACATCGCCCAACCCTAGTCTTCTACACACTGCTAGTTTTGATCATTTTGAGGTTTTGTCCGGTCTAGATGAAGTATATGACTGAATGGTAAAATCTCCAACAATCAGTGTTTTATCAGCATTAACCAATAGGTCTTAGATAAAATCTGTGAACTCTTTGAAAATCAGCGTAGGGGCCTGGGGTTCTAAATGAAACTCAATGATTGACTTAAATTTTCAGGGAACAGACACAGTCTATATAAGATTGCCAACACAAGTGCTTGTATTACTTAAATCAGGATTATTATGGTTTGGACTTACTAGTCAAATAGTGTGTAGAGTCTTGGAGATGTTGTCTGATAGCAGATCCGTTCAGATTCTAAGTCTCTCCCAGAAAAGATCCCAATTATTTAAAGACCAGTTTCTGTTTATTATAGTCAGTATGGGGGAAGTGGCCTTGACACAATGAACCTTGTTGTGGGAGATGTACTTCTTCAGTATCGTGGGTCACCAGGAAAGCAGTAAGTGTGCACCTTACCTATAGACGACGTATCCTTTATCGGATGAAGGAGTCCCCCAATAATAAACAGAATTGCATCCCGTTTCGGGAAGAGATGTGATTTCTGGTGTTGTCGTTGCTAGGGAACGCTTTATTGCTCATTGCCGTATCATGTGTTGAAGTCGCATTTGTTCTCATGCAGCCTATTGCTAGTATATAAACAGTATCAGGGCTCTAGAGTGCGACCAATTTGGTCGCACATGCGACCTAATTTCTCAATGGTGCGACTAAAAAAAATCTGAGGTCGCACCAGTGCGACCAGCCGTTCGAGGGAAAAAAAGTCTCTGCGAAAGTCTCCCTGTGGTTCAACAACAGACACATTAGGCCCATATCGTGGTCTAAACCAATCAGAGATAGTGAAGGGCGGACCCCCCCTCTGATTGGCCGTGGTCCAGATATTCCTGTACGTGTGTGTACGTTTGAAAATGCTGTGCTGCAGTCGGACAGAGAGGTGAGTAGCCTATAGACCCGTCAGATAAACAGAGTGGATGTAGCCGCGGATGATGAGAGAAGATGAAAAGAACGATTGACAACTTTTTCGTTAAGAATGTTAAGTTAAGGCCTCCTGGGCTGGGACTTCCATCCTGTCTAGAAATATGGCAAAAAGTCTTAATGCTAATGCTAAAACTTGACTCGCTGGGGCCCAGGTCAGGGAGCAGACAGTATGGCTTAACCAACTGTCTGCTTGCCGTCTCACGTCGCAGAATACACAAAATGTACAACATGTAGTAATCCGTTCTCCCAAACATCACAAAATAGAGACTGTGTCTGTCCCCCGGATTAGCAAACATAAAATAATGCGTAAACCTCTTGAAAGTAATTTAATAAACGTTAAACAAACTAAACATGAACAAAATACAGATAATCAACTGTTACGACTCGGATTGCTAAATATTAGATCTCTCTCTAATAAAGCACTTTTTGTTAACGATATGATAACAGATCATAAAATAGACATGCTCTGTTTGACAGAAACATGGCTAAAACCAGATGATTATATTGCTTTAAATGAATCTGTCCCCCAAGATTATTATTATAAACACGAGCCTCGTCTAAAAGGCAGAGGGGGAGGTGTCGCAGCACTTTACAATAACTCTCTTAGCATTTCCCAGAAGTCGAACTCTAAATATAATTCTTTTGAAGTCATGGTTCTTCATGTTTCAACACCTAATACTAAAGATAAAACACTTTTTAAATTGATTCTAGCTATTGTATATAGGCCTCCAGGGCACCACACAGATTTTATTAAAGAATTTGGTGGGTTCTTATCAGAACTAGTACTGGCCGCAGATAGACTCCTTGTCGTTGGTGACTTTAACATCCACGTAGATAACGTTACAGATGCCTTAGGAATGGCTTTCAAAGACACTCTTAACTCCATGGGCATTAGTCAACATGTGTCAGGACCCACTCACCTTCGTAATCATACTTTAGATTTAATACTGTCTTACGGTATAAATGTGGACGACGTTAAAATCCTTCAGCAGAGTGAAGACATTTCGGATCATTATCTGGTATTATGTTTGCTTCACTGGCCTACGGCTACAAATAAAACTCATTGTTACAAATATGGTAGAACAATAACTTCAACTACCAAAGATGCGTTTCTCGATAATCTGCCCGAATTGTCTCAAATCATGAGAAATAACGTTGAAGATCTTGACATTACCACTGAAAATTTTAATTCCACCTTCTCGGTAACGCTAGACAAAGTTGCTCCACTACGTTTAAAGAAGATTAAAAATGGCAGCCCCACACCGTGGTATAATGAACACACTCAGGCTCTAAAGAAAGCGGCCCGAAAAATGGAGCGCAACTTTAAGAAAACTAAATTAGAGGTATTTCGTACAGCATGGAAGGATAGTATTCGAAAATACAGGAAAGCCCTAATAACTTCTAGATCCGCCTACTTTTCATCACTAATAGAAGAAAACCAGCACAACCCTAGGTTTTTATTTAACACGGTGGCTAAATTAACAAAAAATAAATCGTCAGTGACTTCTGATCCTGTATATCAGCATAGCAGTGATGAATTTATGAACTACTTCACATATAAAATCCAAGATATTAGAGAAAAAATTATAACAATGCAATCAGAAGTGAAACCCGCTGAACAAACTAACTACAGCGCCCTTAAGGAGAAAATGCAATTATTTTATACCGTAGATCAAGATGAGCTGTCTAAAATTATTAGATCATCTAAATCAACAACATGCATACTAGACCCTATACCTACAAATCTACTGAAAGAGATGCTCCCAGAAATTATAGATCCTCTTCTTGGTATTATTAACTCATCTCTGACATTAGGACATGTGCCTAAAGCATATAAGGTGGCTGTTATAAGGCCCCTTGTCAAAAAACCCCAACTCGACCCTAGAGAACTAAGGAACTACAGGCCTATATCGAATCTACCTTTCATATCTAAAATTCTGGAAAAAGTAGTTTCAACTCAATTATGCTCCTTCCTCCAAAGGAATGACATCAATGAAGAATTCCAGTCTGGATTTAGAGCATGTCACAGTACAGAGACTGCTTTGATCAGAGTTACAAATGATCTGCTATTGGCGTCTGACCGAGGTTGTATCTCGTTATTGGTGCTGCTAGACCTTAGTGCTGCATTCGATTACCATTGACCACAGCACACTCCTACATAGACTCGAAAATTATGTCGGCATTAAGGGAATAGCTTTGAAATGGTTTAAATCTTATTTATCCGACCGTTTTCAATTTGTAGCAATAAACAATGAGGTGTCACGCAAATCGCAAGTCCAGTACGGTGTACCACAGGGCTCAGTCTTAGGGCCTCTGCTCTTCGCATTATACATGCTACCTCTAGGAGATATAATAAAGCGACACGGAGTTAGCTTTCACTGTTATGCTGATGATACTCAACTTTATATTTCCTCGAAGCCTCATGAAACACAGCAGTTCCATCGAATAATGGAATGCATAGTCGATATAAAAAACTGGATGAGTAACAACTTTTTATTACTGAACTCGGACAAAACGGAAGTGTTACTTATTGGACCGAAAACTGCTATAAGTAACAACCAAGAATACTGTTTAACTATTGACGGATGTTCCATAAAACCCTCGTCGTCAGCAAAGAATCTTGGCGTTCTATTCGATAGTAATCTGTCATTTGAGAGCCACGTCGCCAACACCTGTAAAATTGCGTTTTTCCATCTTAAGAATATATCTAAACTACGTCATATGCTGTCAATGCTCAGATGCAGAGAAGTTAATTCATGCATTCATGACATCAAGACTAGATTACTGTAATGCACTGTTAGGTGGTTGCCCTGCAGGCTTATTACAAAAACTCCAATTGGTCCAAAACGCGGCAGCTCGAGTTCTTACACGTACAAAAAAGTATGAACATATTAGCCCGGTTCTGTCAACCTTGCACTGGTTACCTATAAAGCATCGCGTTAACTTTAAAATCTTGCTTATTACCTATAAAGCCTTACATGGTTTAGCTCCTCAGTACTTGAATGAACTCCTTTTGTATTACAGTCCTTCACGTGCATTACGCTCTCAGGCGTCCTGTCAGTTGGTAATACCTAGAATTTCAAAATCAAGTGCAGGTGGTAGATCCTTTTCCTATCTAGCGCCTAAACTTTGGAATAGTCTTCCCTGCACTGTCCGGGAGGCAGACACACTCTGTCAGTTTAAATCTAGACTAAAGACGCATCTTTTTAATCTTGCATACACTACTCTTCCATAATATAAATCTTCAGAGGGTTTAGGCTGCATTAGTTAGATCAACCGGAACCAAAAACACAACTGATGTACTTGTTGCATCAAAGAGTACAGAACAGTACTCTACTCTCAGCCAGTCTTGTCTCATTGTTCCAAGGTTACCACAGCGAGCAGGATGCAGTTCATGGCCTGACCTGATGGTAGAGGGAGAATGGGAAGTGGGGACCTGACAAGAGCTGAGATGATAGAGCTGGATAAAGAAGGACGCGGTCTCTTGACATGTCTTCACCACAAAACTTCAAATGCTATTAGATTATTAATGATAATCTTAAACTACAATTTATTTTATTATTAAGTTTATTTATTTTATTTAGCCTTGTTGTGCAAGTTCTCTGGAGCTTGTGCAGAGGCAGCAGCTTTTGCCAGAGGGGAACTGGAATCCCCTGGTTGGGCCTGGGTTCTCCTGAGGTTTTTTTTCTCGATTAGAGTTTTGGGTTCCTCGCCACCGTTTGCATACTGTTTTTGCACTATCTGCCTGACCGGGGGGGCTGCTTTAGAATCTTAAAGTTTTACTTAATTAATATTGCATATAGGAATTTATTATCTGTTATATTTGACCTGTGCTTCTCTCTCCTTTATCCTAAATGTGTGCTCTCACTGAGCGTGTGTGTGTGTGCGTACTTGTCTGTGTACGTACGTGTGTGTGTGTGTGTGTGTGTGTGTGTGTCTCTGTGTTGTGTGTGTTGGTGTGTGTGGTGTTGTGTGTGTGGAGTGTTTTGTGTGTGGGTGTGTCTGTCTTCTGTGTTTTCAACCTTTTCTTGTTTTTGCAGGTACAACTTTGATTGTTTTGCTTGTAGTCAATGTGTCTCATGTCAGCTGCTTTGTAACAATGAAAATTGTAAAAGCGCTATATAAATAAAGTTGAGTTGAGGTTGAGTACTAGAACATGGGTTTTGCCAGAACATCACATGTAATATGCTATTCACTTGAAGAATGCATGTGCTGGTGTTCCACATTCAGGAGTGTCCAGTTGTATAGATAAACACTACGTTACCACCAGAAGCTTCCCTAACCTCATTGGAAGTTAAAGAAATATCAGAGGCAACACATTGAACATTCTGTACTGAAATTCCATAATTAGCTTTTAGAGGAAGTTTTCTAGCTGGATATCGGCCCACAATTCTTCCACAAAGACTCATCTGCCTAGTGACACCAACAATCATGCTTAATCTGATAAAATAATTTAACTACACATACTCATATCGAGGTAACAACCAACATCAACATTCAGATCACATATCCGTATTATGATAAAGTAGTTTTATTTAATTATTCAATGCATCAGTAGTAGACAATTTGGGAGTCATTACAAGCACAATGAGATACATTTATGTGATACTTTTTAGGTTAACGGTTATTGGCAATGAAATGTTTATTTGTATGACAGATGCTACACCGTGAAGAGTATAAAACACGAGACTGCATCTCAAAACACGCTTAATTTTCTGCTTTAGATATCCAGATCCAGACGGCTTACTGCTGCGCACACTGACAGTCACAGAAATCGCAACAGTATCACAAATGTGACTTTCTCTCTACACTAGTGTGTTGATAACGGCCTTAAATTATTCTATTTACTCCTGTGCTGGTATGTTTGTGTGTATATAATCCAATTTTTTATATTTATGTGTCATTGTGACCAATACAAAACGCTGTTTAAAAATAGATGATCCAGCTTGAATAAACCCAGTTTGAATAAATGTTGCATGTTATCTGGTCCAGATTTTTTCCCAATAGATAAAAGATGCTACATCACTGAATGAACTCTGGGAACTCACAGAAAAGCACTCTAGCATGCTTCAGACAGCAGGCTGCTATCGATTCATGAGGAATCTGGAGGATAAGAAAAGAATAGTTGATGAATATATCCAGTGGTATTTTATCAACCGAAACCATCTTTCAATCCACAGGTATATTCATTGATGTATTGTATTTTCTTTTTTTTTTACTGATATTTTATTCTCTATTATACCTTTTCTGTGGACACGTAACCTAATCATTTCTAATATAAAATTTAGTAGTGTTTTTCTTAAAATAAGTGTTTTAAATGAAATATTTCTCTAATTAATTTAAGTAACAAGTGTCATGTCATTTCTTACTTTTGAAATGTATCTTTCAGTGGTTGTTATTCACCTTTTGACTGAAAATTATGAAATTATAGCTACTGTCACCTGATATATTTTGTAGATTCAAAGATGGACTAGCAACATTGAATTTTTTCAACGCTTTGGAACAGCATCCTTAACTTTTCTTCTCATTCATGTGCTACACTGAGACCAAGCTCACAGCTGATGCTGTGGAAAAAATCTTCCATGTGCAGTTGAGTCCACCTGGAAGCAATGACCGCCATGAAGAGGCCAGGGTACTGAGCTACTGGCGAGATTATCTGCTTTATGTGTAAGGTATTATCTATGATTAAGATAAAAAAGGTACAGAATTATCTCTGCATCAAAAAGTGAGATATAACACAAGACATTTATGTCAGTTCAAAAAACCTTAAATTAGAATGTTTCTTCAAAATAATATAACTTCCATATGTGGTTTATCAGAAATAGCAATTTTGTGTTATGTGCACTGTGCTCAGCCTCAAACCCTTTAACAGTTTATGGGTGATGATTACATAGATTTGAAGTTTTAAAATTAATTGTGGCAATTGTCTTTCTTTCTGGTTGCTACTTTCAAATCAATCAAATATTTGTTTTTGTCCTGCAGAAGAAAAAGCTAGTCCTACTTTGAAGGATGTCCTTATGTTTGGAACTGGGCTAAAGGAAGTTCCTGCTGGAGCAATACAGCCACAACCACATTTAGTTTTTCAGAAGACCTCACTCTTTCCTGTGGCAAATGTGTGTGCTAATACAATTAAAATCCCAATCTCCCAGAGTTACGAGGAGTTTCAAGAAGCCATGGATTACGGCATCCAAAACTTCCCTGGGTTTGGGCTTCTTTAATGTAGCACTTCCTTATGAAGTAGCACTCAGGTTAATGTTTGTATTGTGATTCAAGATGGTATGCTAATATAATAATTACACTGTTACGTTTTTGGAAACCATGTAGATTTTATTTTGATAAGTGACATTCTTCTTTGAAAATTAATTTTGAAATGCATGGCATGTTGTTATTCACAAAACGTTAAGATTGTTAAACTCATCTTTATACAAAATCACAGCTGTTTGTAAACAAAAAATAAAACTACTTTGACATGTATGAATTTGCTTTTTAGTCCTTTGGACATTCACATTGACTTCCTTTAAAAACCACAGCAAGCCTACCCAGTAGATTATAAAACGATTTATTGTTTAAAGGAAGGGGAAACATATGCATGAGAACTATTAGTCTTGTATTGCAGAATCAAAAATGGATTATTCTAAAGTCCAGACATATTTTTTAAGAATATGTAATTCTCAACAGCATCTGTCCAGTTGACTGGTGGAACCAGCCCACCCTGTCTCTGTAAATCTTCAAAATTAAGTTGGAGATTATCATCACCACACAGGCTGCGCTGCGCTGGCAAAATGTCCTCAAACTCTAGTAGGACTTCCTCGGACACTGGGAATCCACACTCCCTTGCATTAAACCTAAGGCCAGTAAGAAATCAAAACACTGAGTTAACTTACAATTTTTCACATTTAAACCTAATCAGCCAAAGGTTGACTAAGAGGCCTTCAATGTTGACAAGATCTATTTTAATAAATATTGTCATTATTGTGACCCTGAAAAAAATATTTTGTGTGATTTACAGTTTTCTACATGAAATCCTCCCATATAATGTAAAGAACATTTAGTGAAAATAAAATATTGATATTTTTAATACTGATTAAGGCCATGTCAAAGAAATCAAAGGGAAATTAATGTGGAAATCAAATGTAGATGCTCATAGTGAGATTGAGACTTGAGCCTGGATTTCACTGGCAGGGTCACATGTTTGCTTCTACAAATGTACAAGGCACTTTGAACTAGTGAACATGGTTACAATTTCATGGATGAAACAAACCTGTGAGGCAGGTGATACATAGCTTCTGATTTACCAGAAGGACAACGCGACTGACGAACAGGTCAGATGGCGTGGTTATTCCAAAGTTTTCTGTAGTCATCAAAGTGTTTCTGCAAGATACCCAAGGCACTTATGTTCATGGCTACCATTGAAAAGGTGTCTCTCTCTCTCAAGTCGCTGAAGAGGTCAATCCAAAACTGAGTCCTAGTGATGAAGTAACAATAAACACAAAGTTTTACTTACAACAAATGCTGAATACATGCTACATAGAAAAGCACAGATTCGAAAAGCCCTGCCTCACAGCATCCAAAAAAATACTTGCATTACATAGAAGAATGACACTAGACTAAAATGTGTTGGTGAAACAGCTAAAACCCTCTGTCATGACAACACAACATACTGTCATGACAACACAAAACGATAAAAAAGTACCATGATATGTTTTCTTGGAATTGATCTTAAAATATTTGTACCTTTGCTTTCTGAAAAAAGACCACCAACTTTCGATACGTTGATTTGCAGTTGAGGTGCCATACATGTGACTCTGAGCTCTGAGTAAAGTCTGTTTTCCTAGTTAGGCCTGCATTTTTTAGCTTTCTTTTCAAGGTGCTCAGACTCATGGAAATGTTATGTTTCGTTTCAAGAAAATCAAGGATGACATCATATGTGTGGCCCTCTAAGAAATATTTATGAATAATGTAAGCCTCTGAATGTTCATTTAAGACCATCCCTGGATCTATAGGAAGAAGAGAAAGGAGTCGTTAGGAATGCAGGAATCCACAAACGTATGAATTTTTACTTATGCATAAATTGTCACTTTGTTTTTTGGTCTTTGCAAATCTACAGTCCCAACCAGTGCAAGTCTAATGTAAAAAATACATGCCTTTTAATATATAAGGTAAAATGAGTCTGCAGTGGCCAATCCTTAAAAGCTAACACAAGAGTCAATAAGATTAAAGAGTTAAAAAGCTTGTACTGTAGGGGGATTGCAGATAGGGTGCTTTAAACCAGAACATCAAGCTAAATCAGAACGCAAAATAAAATAAGATATTTAAACACTAGTGAAACACTTACCATCCTGTAGAAAAGGGGCCAATAAATTAATGTTGCTGCCACAGGAACCACAAAAGCATCCAACATGTCCAGCCAAATCGATACCACAATATGGACAATACATGACCTGGGGAAGAGGAACAATGTGACTGCTAAAAGATAACAAGCAAATGTTTGTTTTGATATAGATCTCTTTAACAGCACATTTTTTACACCCTTACATTAACTCATTAACAACAAAGTTATCTAACTTGTGTTAGTAGTCCCTAAGAGATTACCTTAAAGATCAGCCCTAATTAATTATTAACAATTTAATTGTTAACTTATAAAATTTCTAAAATAAATTTCTCAGTCATGGCAGAAAAAACTGGCTATAATTTTACTTGACTGTCCCTGGAAGTAACTTAAGCTAACATAACGTAAGCAAAGCCTTAAACTTTCTTTTGTTAAACTGTTCAAATCGACAGGCTAATAATATCCTACGGACGTACGTTAAGAAAGTTAAAATAAAGTTATAAAGCAATTACCTTCAACGTGTCTGTCAACTCCACTAACGAATTTGAACAGTCAACTTGAAGCGCGTTCCAGTCAGGTGCATCAGTTTTTGGGGTCCCCCGGAAACACTTCCGTTGTCGNCCTGATCCGTCCGAAAATCATAACCAATGCTCTGACACGCTAGACTGCGACTAAATGGTCTCATTTTGCAACAAATTTTCCTGCCAGTGCGACAAGTTTTTCTTAATGGTCACACCGGTGCGACTGTCAAACTGATCAATATATAATTTTTGCGTATTATAAATTTAATGCGCAGAAATGTTACATTGCACAAGCTGCGCATTCAGTCACTCATTTTCGTCTCCCCTCCTTCAACCATTCATTATCTATCAGTGCCCCGCCCCCAAAGACGTAATTCGCGGGTTAAGAGGCGAAGGACCGAAAGAGCAGACGAGTGAAGCGCTCAATCTTGCAACTTAAATAAATATGCAGAATACAAGAATTTCCCCTGCTAAGGTACAAAACAGCAAAGATAACGAAATGTGTTGCTAGTGTTGTATGCATGTGAAGCTAATGCAGAAAACACGTGTTTAAACTTTATGCACTAAACTATTGTATAAAGATCTCTAACAATACTGCAAAGCATACAAAAGTTATACATCACGCTAAATACTATTTATTTGTGAGTCGCTATTGATAGAAGCCAAACGTGTATCAATGCAGCTTTCATGAAGAATAATCACTAAAAGCCTTCAGGTCTCGCGGGTTGTTTGAGATATGCGCGCGCCCAGAGAGTCAGAGCACAAAATACTAAACGGAGTTCTCTTTCACGCCTTCTTACTCTGAAACGGACATATTAACACAAAATAACCTAAAAATTCCCATATTAACAAGAAACCTTGTAAAGGTATTCATTTTGTTTCGTGACCAAACAGTTGGGAAACAAAACACGTGTTACAGTATATTGCGCGAGCTCTTAAAGGGGCAGCAGCATAATAAAGATCTCTGTTTATAATGTTCATCAAACAACAACGGACGGGCCCAAAAACACTCACTGATATTAAAGGAATTGTGTTCTCTTATAGGAGTCGTTCACAACAAGGAAGAAAGTAGCTTTAAGAAAGATGTGCTTTAAATATGGTGAAGTGTTGAAAGAGAGTTTACATATACAATAAAAATAATTCAATCATAAACAATGATTTGTATTAATTTCTAATTGATTTATTAATGTATTAAACACATTATAATGAAGTTTTAGTGATTCTTTTTTCTTACCTCACCCCACGACTCTGGTGCTATCAAATTAAGGGCTGGTGCCACTCAAGTGTTAGTCTAGAGCCCTGCTTTCTTGTAGAATTGTGCTTCAAATAAAGAACTTTATGTTGACCAGATTGTTAGTTAATCATTTACAAGTCAATATTGCCTATATGGACAGCGATTAAAAAAAAAGTGAACTTGTAAAACTGCGGTGTTAAATGCGATGCGGTTGAAAATTTGGGTGCACCTAACTTTTGTGCTGGTGCACCTAAGAAAAAGTTAGGCGCACCATTGCAACCAGTGCAAAAAGTTAGTCTAGAGCCCTGAGTATATAAATGGTTATTCCACAGCAGCAGTGGTCGCGGCAGCCTCATCGCTTGCAGCCCTCATCGTGTGAAGACCAGCAGGGCACTTGAGTATTGTGCTATCGTTATAAACCTTTCCTCTTTTTTAGCCTTTGCACCCCCTTCTCTTCATCAGGTTACATTGGCTCCCAATAGTCGCTCGCATCAAATTCAAAGCTCTGGTATTGGTCTACAAGATGACCACTGGTTTTGCACCCCCATACCTATACTCACTAATTCAGACGTACAGTATGTACCCCCCAGATCCCTGCGCTCTGCTGGCGAACAGCGTCTTGTGGTGCCATCCCTACTTCAGACTTAGTTTAATCAGTGAGATTGAAGACTAGATTCTCTTGTGTCTGTATCTGCAAGGAAAAAAAAAATACTGTCAGATCTACATTTGTGCTTCATGTGGTAACATCTACATTGAGTAATTTAGTTGAAGGGATAATAATTCTTTAAGATCACTTAATACAACCAAAATTCAGTAAACCTTAAATATCAAGGTCTTACTAAGAAACTGCTTTAATGGGACAAACAGCACGAATGTGCACGGTACACATAGGCTAATTCTGTCACCTGACACCACATTTATTTGTGATGAAGCCCATTTTACATCAAGTCTTATTATCTTAATATTATTTCGGGTGCTGGGTGTTTCCATACCTGCCAACACTGCCGTTTTGACTGGGAGTCTCCAGTTTTGTTATTTCTCATTTAAAGGTGGGATGAAGTGGTGTTGTTTATTGTTTTATACTGTTATATGAGGTCTACTTATGACGTTCGCGTGATTTTTACATTAAAAAACATCATAATCAATCAGTAATAGGCTATTTTCTACCCAGGTTTTGAGGCCAGCTCTGGAAACGCTGGGTTTTAATGGGCGTGCTGCATTGAAGACACTTGGAAGTAAACGCCCACCGCTATGATTGGATGGCAGTTTGTGTAGTTGGAGGCTTCTGTGAATTTGGTTGGAGACGTAACGTTAGGTTACACATTAGCACCATTCACAGTTTTCGCACGGCATTAGTATTATCTGAAGACCTCCTGTGATTTATAAATGACCTCCCCACATCAGTATTTCGTTTAATGATATATGACCGTACCTGTCGGCATTTGAGACCAGTGATCCCGAACCGGACAAAAGATCACCGCGACCGCGGGTCTCAAATGTTACGAGAGTTTTCATGATAAATAAACAAACGAGAGACTCCCGGTAACTTATGGATATCACCCAGCACCCGAAATAATACCAAAACACTTCAAACAGCCTCCATTATTCGCAAACGGTGGATAAAACCTTGAAAAAAGATATATGAGCCCACCAAATCACAGAGATGGCGATTAATACAATTAATACAAATGACTAGAGGTCCGAATAGTGCTCAGGGCACATCAAGCAAAGCATAGTGACGCATAGTACAAACATGTTTTACTCACATAAGATTGCTGCGCCATTCCTATCGGATCCAATTGACGGCACAGCACTGCTTTTTCATTTTAAACTCTCCACAAATTCAGTGTTGATCTCTGCCTTGTTCACGAAGGAATCCTCGGAGAAATGAAACGACAAACGCCCATGTTTTTCCCACATGAGCTGGGACTTCTTTAAAAATAAACTTTAACACCGCATTCCTAATATGGGAATCCGAAAGAAGGTTATGCAGCGACTGTATTCTTCCACAATCAGTGATGGCACAATATTTAGCTATCTTTAACAGCATGTTTGTTTATTGCTTGCTCGCTCTATTTGGTTCTGCGTCACTTGTGTCATGCGTGAACCAGTGGGCGGGGCTAGAGAAGTAGTCATTGATATTCTTCTGTGGAGGTGGGGTTCAACCTATAGATAGGTGCATTCCAGAATCTGGCGTTCGCTGGGCCTGGTGTCAATAACAGATGTCATCTCAGTAACAAGGGCGTTGTCAGTTCTGACACTTACAGGATGTTCGTGTGAATGCCATTCCCTCTTATATAACAAAAGCTCGGGTTCAAATTGTGGTTTTAATTCATGCCACCTTTAAACTCCCGTAACGCGAACCGGACAGAAGATCCCTGAACGCGGGTCTCAAATGCTGACAGGCACGGTCATAAATCATTATACACCATACAACTTTATATACTATATGCAAAGCCTTGCCATCATATCCGGGATATAAGTCCGTAAGTTTGAGTAAAATCACAGGCTTCACTTGTCCGTGTTAATTCGCGCCACATGAAATACAGATGTGGGGAGGTCATTTCTAAATCACACAAGGTCCCCAGATAATACTAATCCCGTGCGAATAGGTCTTAAATTACATTTATCATAAAGAACATAACGAGAGAAAGAACAACCGATGAAACTGTACCCCGTCTATATTAACTGTACCCCGTCTATATTAACACAACAAGTGCACTACGGTTTTTGTGTTATCTATTGAAATATTAAAAGTTTGTCTTACCTGTTCAGAAGAAATAAAGCGATGTCTGCATCCGTTTACAATCCTTTCAGATCACGGAGTTCCCGCCACCTTTGAAATGCCTTGCCAATATTAATTCTTGTTTTCGCACAAGTCCGATCACATTCCCTGTTTCTTTGTAAACCGTCTTCAGTTCGTTCTTCTTGTTTTTCACAAATGATGAATCCCCAGATGTCAACACTGCTTGGTGTTTAAAAGTAAAAGTACTAAACGCCGCAATAAAAAATACTAAACATATGAAGTCCTACCCAACAGTTGTGAGTACACGCTAGGGATGTGCACATCGATGCTGCAGTATCGATACATCGATATTCAAAAGCTGCTATTTAGGTATCGATATTTTCTGAAAAGTATCGATTATCTTGTTAATTACATTAATAGTTTCAGCATAACTAAATGTTAGCTCTGCGCATGCCGATCAGTGATGCTATATTATGAAAGTAGCTCTCGCGGCAGTTTGACGTCACGCACGGATCGGTCGCCGGCTGCGCAGCGCGAGCGACGTGGTCACGTGATATTCAGGCACGTACACATACACAACACGCATGCATTGCACACTTCCGCATCAAATAGAGGAGATGTTGACATGTTGCTTTTCTTAAACTCTAATCTACAATTTAAAGATAAGGAATTCTTAATCAGCAATTGAAGTGAAACACAAGTGAAAGTATGCACAGTTTATGTTGTTTGTAATTTTGTTAATTGTATTAAGATTTTTGCTAGTTAATCAATATATAATTTTTTTAAATACTGTATGTAATAGTACAAAAAGAATGTTAAAGCCTAAGAAAAATGGCCTGTTTAAAAATAAAAAGACAGTGAAAAATGCACATTTTTTTGTTCATTTTATTAGGATTTATGTTATTTAATCAATATTTTTGTAAGAAGGTTGTTTAAACAGTTTATTTATTTGTTTAAATTGCTTTTTTAATAAATGTGTTATTAGTAGCCAGTACAAGTATGTAATTTGTTTTTTTAATTGTAATTAGATTTTTATTTTAAAAAAGCATCAGTATCGGTATCGGCATCGGTAACATTTCAAGAAAAAGTATCGGTATCGTATCGAATAAAAAATTTGTGGTATCGCCCATCCCTAGTACACGCTATAAACCGCCTGTCACTCGCAGCATCCACACGCGCTGGCTAGCAGCCGGATCCTCTTCGTTCTGTTCACGAATGTGACGACATGACGCACAGACGAAAGAGACCATATAAGGATCTCCAGGAAAGATGACCCGACAGGGCAAATTACAAACCATTATTACAAGCTTTCCGTGGTGAATCCAGCAAGGGTAGTGACACAGTTTTAAACACCGTTCTTTCATGTACTTGCTCAATAATTGGTTTTAGCTCATTTTTACTCAAAAGAACTTGAGGACTGCCACTTTTTTGTAAAACAATCCTAGGATGGAAACCTGGCTATTGATGAAACCTGTGATTGTAGAGGGAGGTTTCTTGATTCATTTGTAAGGTTTTGATTAGTTTGACATTTGGTTTTGTGTTACAGAAAAGAAAGCTCCTAGGAGGCCATGGAGTAGCGAAGAGAAGAATGCTGTAAAGAGCACGCTACGAAAATGTTTTGCCTTGAGAAAAGTTCCTGGAAAATCGAATGCCAATCATGTCTTGATGTGAATCCAGTCCTTAGCTCAAGGTCTTGGGTCGATATTAAAAACTTTGTCCATAATACACTTCAGTCTATTAAAAAGAAACTTACTTATTTGAGGAATACTGACTAATGTCCTTTTAGGATATCAGTCTAATATGTACTCAAGTGTACTTTATTTACATGTCCCTTGAGTGAGCACTGCACTATTTTCTTTTGTTGTTTTCTTTTATATTTTCTACAAACTACGCACTTCACTTATATATCCTTTTTTTCAGAGGAAGTGAGCATTTTAAATTTCTTGGATTTTGTTCATAATTTCTCCAATAGGGCATTTCAGTTACATTTACATTTTCATACATTTCAAAGCGAGCACATCATTTCACTTTATAACATCTACTCATTTATCCTTGTTCCTATATGTTATGTTGTGTTGTGTTAAGTTATGTTATGTTGTTCTGTTTTCTGTCAATCGCTTATTTGATATGTTGATCAAATAAATGGGTCGTTTTCCCATGCTGAAGTATTGTTTTTGGGTATTGCTTACATATATCTACACAAAATTCACAATAATTATCATAATTGTTTCTTGAAGAACCATGTGACACTGAAGACTAGAGTAATGATGCTGAAAATTCATCTTTACGTCACAACAATAAATTAGATGGATATAGGCGTACAGACAGAGGTCCTTCATTGATCCCCAGTAGGAAATTGTACAGCTGTACAGAAAAGTTGAGTCTCTCATACTAGGGTAAAGTGTTAATAATAAGTGACAGTAGGCATAAATTACCTCCGTTTTATGTTGCACTGGGGATGGATGTCAAGAGCTGAACTTCTCATTCCAGGAAGCATATCATGACAGTGCAAGCCATAATAGTATTTTCACTTTTTTTTCTTTTTACTATATGCAGCTTTGGTGAGCAGAAGATAGGCATACTTCTTTAAGAACATTGAAAAATTGTTAGTCCTACTAGGCCTACTTATAATGTAATAAACACCAAAAATAATTATTTACATATATAAAATATATTTAAACGTAATTTAATTATACTTGCGTATCCTGTCTAAAAGTTTAGGTATAAAAACTTTTCTGTAATTTTTATTCACAGTTAGTGATTTAGAGAGAAAAGCATCAATCAATGGCTTGGTGCAATTAATGTATCCATGGAAACGTCCATTAAAAAGCTTCTGCAGCATGGCATGGTTGGTTAGTTACAAACAATGTTTGTTTAAATGGTCGGTTTAAATTAACCAAAACAATCAAATCACTTTTATTTTAAAAGCATTAAATATATTTACAGCGTCAATTACATTCAGCATTAATGTTTGATTACATTTTTATACTGATAAAACCTTTGGATAATTCATATTTACTGTATAGTATGATATACGCATTTAAAATGCGTATGCTATCCACCTAGCAACAGCGTGACCTCACAAGCCTGCATATTTTCATTTGTGTTTTCAATTTCATCGTTGAGTGTCTTCCGTATCTAAAGTGATTTAGGTGCTGCTGGTGCCACCTAATGGTGATCTATGGCATTCGCTTGTCGCTATGGCCTTTAGAATACCTGGCCCTCACTAATGTGAAGGTCTGTCAATGTCCTCACTAATATAGCTAAACCAGTATGTGTGTGTGTGTGTGTGTGTGTGTGTGTGTGTGTGTGTGTGTGTGTGTGTGTGTGTGTGTTACCTTCTTTCACCATGCCTACACTGAGACACTTTTGGAAACGGCAGTATTGGCACCGATTTCTTCTCCTTTTGTCCACGGGGCAGTTTTTACTGGCCAAACACACATACTTTGCATTCTTTTGCACCGTCCTCTGCAGCCACCAACCATATACAGGGAAAAAGAAGAGAAAGGGGGAAAAACAATAAGCGAACAGGTCTAAACATTTTATTTCGTTTGATTCCTTTACGGCTGAGAATTAAAAAGGAAGCTTGCAGGTCAGATTTTAATTACAGCGTGAAAAAGCTCCAGCTCCATCAGGATAATTAGATAAAAATTAATTTCCCGACATGCCTTGCCTGCAGGAGGGACAATTTTATTAGCGCAAGCCACTGACAATGAAGATCAGCGCGAAGCGTGCTGAAGCCGTTCCCGCGAGACATCCCGCACTGCGTGATAAAATTGTTTGTGAAACTCGCGGGTCAGCTCACGGCACCTCGGGGTTTTGGCGGACCGCGTCTCCGCAATAGCCCCCCTGGGAGTTGTTTTTCTCCCTGGCTGGATATGCGCGATTATTGCTGACCTTATTAAAACGCAATCTAAACGATCTGCGAGCATTCCCGCCGTCGAAACTGTAGCGAGGAGGAAAAACTTGCGCGTGACAGTGCGGTTCAAACATCAAGTGCACGTGCTAATCCAACATATTAAGCGCTTGCGTGAGACCGGTAAGTTCTATGGTGGTTAAGACAATATCCAAAACAAACAAAAACAACGTTTTAACAAGCTACAACTGTGGCCAATTTAATAGCACTAAAACTTGCATCAACAATACCGATTTCATTGAGCTGTTATTCAATTAGCTAGACTGCTAGTAGTTGAAAGTTCCAAAACAAACCCACAAAAAATCATCGTTTATCTTTCCCTTTATTTTTTTGAAAGATTAACACAACTTTTTATGTATGTGTAGTGGCAAGTATTAGTGAAGTTAATTTTTGCATTAGTGAAGTTAATTTTTTAATGCCATACACTGTAAAACATGAGATCAATTGCATTATTTTAGCTCATCATAATATGTTTATAAATGTCAACTTGTTTTTATAAGATGTAACTTGTAAAAATGTATACAATGTAGAATACTAATCAGAAATGACTTGTACAGCCGATTTGATTATATTTAAACATTTGTGGCAATGCTTTATTCTCACTTTACTTTTAGTTTATATAAAAGCACTATTAATAAAGACAATTAAAGCGAATCATGATATACAGACACATTTGTTTCCAACAGGTGTAAATTAAATCGATGATACCACCTGCTCTTCTCAGGAAACTGGAATTCTACCATCAGGTGAAGCTTAGACACTCGCACCCACCCAAGCCATTCATCCATTTGCACAGTCTCTCATATTTCACTTACACTGATTGTCAAAAATGTGAACACTACCCCCATAAACACAATTGCACCAACGCTCATTTGTTATAAAAAAATCATGTGAAACGTCATATTAAATTCTTTTCACACGTCCCATGAAAACCCATGAATGTTATCTGAGTGAAACTGTCTTTACAGATCACACAGTGACAGATCACCCAGTCTGCCAGTCGCAGCAAGTGTATGGTCCACAAACAAGTTTTATTGCATGAATAGACATCTTATGATGATCGTGAAATGAGATAAATGGCTGCATGGATGGTATTTGGTGACTACAACCTCGCTCTGTGTATTTTTGCTGTAAATGATGTCACACTGCTAACAGTGCAATGATTGTTACGATTACAATAATTTATTTCTTTAATTTCCTGACTTGTTTAAATGGTAAAAGGGCATGTGAGGTTATAATTTAGCTTTAATTAACATATCTCTCACTTTCTGCTATGGACACAAATAGAAAAAAACATAAAACTCACATTAAAAATCATTGTATCTGTAAAATGACAATGGAGTGCTTGACTTGACCTGACATTGTCTATACACTACCGTAATTTTCTCACACACGTAAACAGACACAGAAAGTTGCGGTCCATTGCACAGCAGGGTCAGTAAAGACAAGCAGTTGTGGGTTCATGACATGTAACATGTGCTAATGGCCCTGTCGCACATTAAAACCCCTCCGGGAACTTATATCCCCCTCCGCTCGTCCTCTCCTTCCATAATCAGAGATGATCAGACTTCCTCTCTCTCACCCTCTCTCTCTTTCCTCTGGGTGTGTAATTAGACGTGCATGTATGGCTGTTCAATAGAAGAGGTGGAACTGGGTCATCATTAATTGGTTAAGTGTGTGTGTGTGTGTGGGTGGGTGCGTGTGTGTGTGTTGCACACTATCAGCGTGTTATGAGACAGTGACTTCTTCCTGCTATTGCGCTCCGCTTAAGACAAACTACATGCATGAACGAATCATATTTTCCTGTTTATTATTCAAAAGTTCATAAACGTTACAATACTGACATACACACATTTATTTTTGTTATTTTTATTTTTGTTGTTTAATTGGTGTAAAGCTTGCCAAGTGAAGTGCTTGAGATAAGTTGTAATTCAATTTTGCTACGGTAAGAGCTGTTAAACTTTAATTCCAGTGTAGTGGGTTGTGGAGGTTTGGTGAATGAGCGTGCCTGTCCTGGCCCTCCATTAGTTTGTGCAGCTTGCAGCGCGTTTCTGTGTTTGTTTGTGTTGCGAGAATTTGCAGCACGTTTCTGTGTTTGTTTGTGTTGCGAGAATTTGCAGCGCGTTTCTGTGTTTGTTTGTGTTGCGAGTATTTGCAGCGCGTTTCTGTGTTTGTTTGTGTTTCGAGTATTTGCAGGGAATGTGTCGCCAAACTAATGAAGATGCTTTCTGAATTTGCTTGTGTTTTTTGTGTTTGCATGTGTTTTCTTCAGTTGCAGCGTAGTGACACCTAGCGGCCACCGTACTCTTCCTTTGAAAAACAGAAACAAATTTACAGACAAATTGGGTCTGTACAGGACCTGTACAGTTAACTAACACACAGTAAAATCTAAAAGTATAAGAGTCTACATATGTTAATAATTAATGTCTCCATCCTAGTTTCAAAATGTTGGTTTTTAATAAAACCTGCATAACATTGTTGGATTTAGTTGAAATGTGCAGTGCTCTCTAGTGGAGACTTTTTGGCCTGAACACCACATAGCCCAACATAACAGTAACTCATGGGTACCTTTTCTGCATATCCAATATAAATATGACCCCAAATCCTGAACAGCAAGAAATGAATAAAATTAGATTACGCTTGGGTTTCAGTTGGTCCAATCAGACTGGAATATCAGAATAGTTTAATCACTTTTCACATACCTGCATTTGCCTTTAATCAGCAGTTGATTTTATCCAAAGTGATTTAAAAATGAGTACAGCAAAGAGATTCAAGAAGACAATAACCTAAGAAGTGCTATGATACCATACAAAGAAATACAGGCTAGGGAGGGGCAGAAGAAATGGTGGATGTATAAGGATTTAATAAATTAAATAAAAATAAGACTTTTCTTATTTTTATGGTATATTGTAGTGGAATATTGTACACTCAGTTGTTTTCCAGGTGAGCTGGAGTAAATGCTAATGGCAGGAGGTCTCTAAGACTGGTCTTCTTATAGGAGCCATCTGGCTTGGTCAAGTAAACGTCCCATTCTGTACCAAACTAAAATAAGATTGGAGATAAAGAAATCAGTCAAGTAAGAGAGAGGGTCAAAGAATTGAGTATTAAAATTAAAATACTGACAGCCAGACAGACAGATAAAGCAAGCAAATGCGATAAACAACAGGCATTACCTCCATTAATACCTGTCGACAAGCACCACAGGGTCCCACAAAACTGTCCTTGACATCACTGTTGATCAGATGAACAAAAATATTTTCTGAGTGCCATCAAGAGAAATATTTAACTAATAACATTTTTTAAATCAAGGTATTGTATTTGGAAAATATGATCTTACCATGTGACCGCTATACAGTGAGGGAAATAAGTATTTGATCCCCTGCTGATTTTGTAAGTTTGCCTACTTACAAACAAATGAAGGGTCTATAATTTTTATGGTGGGTTTATTTTAACTGATAGACACAGAATATTAAAAAAAATCAGGGGGAAAAAATGTTATATAAAGGTTATAAATTGATTTGCATTTCAGTCAGTGAAATAAGTATTTGATCCCCAAGCAAAACATAACTTTGTACTTTGTGGAGAAACCCTTGTTGGCAAGCACAGAGGTCAGACATTTCTGATAGTTGGTCACCAGGTTTGCACATGTGTCCGGATACATTTAGTCCACTCCTCTGTCAATCTTTAAGGTTTCTTGGCTGTCGCTCAGCAAATTGGAGTTTTAGCCTCCTTCACAGAGGTTCTATAGGACTAGGGTCTAGAGACTGGCTAAGACATTTAATGTGCTTCTCCTTAAGCCACTATTTGGTTGTCTTGGCAATATGTTTTGCGTCTTTGTCATGTTAAAGGCTCATCCATGACCCATCTTCAGTGACCTAGTTAAGGGGAGGAGGTTCTCGTCCAAGATTTTACGGTACATGGGCCCGTCCCTCAGCCCCTCAATGCGGTGAAGTCATCCTGTATACCTGTAGCAGAGAAAAAGCCCTAAAGCAGAATGTTTCCAACACTGTGCTTCTCTGTAGACATGATGTTCTTGGGCTCATAGTCAGCATTTCTCTCCCTCCAAACACAGAAGTCCATTTTGGTCTCACAGCAGTGCCAGCACTTTCGCCAAAGCCTTTTCTGAATCATTTTTATGTTCATTGTCAAACTTAAGACGAGCCAGGCGGGCCTTCTTGGGCAGGAGGACCTTGCGGGTGCTTCAGGATTTCAGTCTACTGTGGCATAGCGTGTTACCAATGTGTTACCAATGTTTTGCTTGCTAACTGTGTTCCCAACTGTCTTGAAATCATTAACAGGCTTCTTCCGTGTAGTTCTGGGCTGATCTTTAACATTTCTCATGATCATCTTTACCCCATTGGGGAAATATTGCAGGGAGCTCCAGAACAAGGGCATTTGATAGTTATTTTGTATATATTCTATTTCCAAATAATCGCACCAACAGTTGTCTCCTTCTCACCAAGCTTCTGTCTGTAGCCTATTCAAGGTTTGTGCAGGTCTCCAATCTTGTCGCTGACATCCTTTAAAACCTATTTGGTCTGGACCATGGTGTTGGAGAGGTTGAACTGGAAGATACAGATTCTGTTGGCAGGCATCTTTTATATACATAACAAGCTGATTTAGGAGTACTTTCTTAAAGTGACAGGACTAATCTGTGGTCCATATAGGCACATAACCAATCTGTGGAGCCAGAATTCTTGCTAGTTGGTAGGGGATCAAATACTTATTTCACTGACTGAAATGCAAATCAATTTATAACCTTTATATAACATTTTTTTCCCCTGATTTTTTTTAATATTCTGTGTCTATCAGTTAAAATAAACCCACCATAAAAATTATAGACCCTTCATTTGTTTGTAAGTAGGCAAACTTACAAAATCAGCAGGGGATCAAATACTTATTTCCCTCACTGTAGCTGTAAATCTTCTGTAGCCTTCTGTGACCGCTCTCTGTATCGCAGTTCTCTCTGCACATACGGTAAGACCATAGGAGGCATTCTCAACATTGCACCCTAAACATGAAATTAGGGAGAGACGGTACAGAAAATGGTAAAGATGTTGCTGCAAAAAATATATATAACAGGTGGATTTGCCTACCAGTGACAATGGCGCCCCCTGTCGTCAGAATAGCGGCACCGACTGGAAACTTGCTGTAAGGACAGTAAACCATCTCGCGTGCCTGCAAGCATTTTGCCACCAGTTCTGCAACTTAACCAGTACATATATGCCCAATGTAAAAGAACAAAACGCAACCCCATCAAAACACAGTGAGGCTATCATTGTCATTGTCTACTGCAGCTCACTGAAATGCACCTTATTACATATTGTATAAATTATGCTTGTATTACAGGCTACTGTACGTATAAAGGCTAGAGAATGTAAGCTATACTGAACCACGCAGGACTGCATGCTATTTAACTCCTAAAAGTAGGCTGCACAGGGTCAAGCTCAAGTTAGGCTACCTGCACACACCAATCAAACGTGTACCAACTATACGGTGCCAACCAAAAACACCTCGAAGGTTTGTTAAACAAATTAAAGTTTACGTACCAGCCATAACAAATAACCGCCTCGTTACCTTAGACCAGGAATGGCCCTTTTGACGACGTGTCTTTAATATAAAATGCAGCTTCTCGGAAACAATTGTTACCTCTCTAGGAATGACATTTCGAGGACGGGTCCTGTGACAGGAGGACAACTGACCTGAGGCACGTGTCGTGGGCGGGGAAAGGGCGGAGTAAGCGGCCCTAACAACTAGCCTACTTATATTTTTTACTTTAATTTTAGACTTCGCTAATAACTCTCTAGTCTGGTGAATTAATTATTACAACCAAAACCAAATATCTTTCGTTTTTTAACAATATGAGACTTATCCATTCACTGCACGCAGCAGAAATATTTTTAAATAATTCACAGGCACTTATTGCTGCATCACCACTTTTGTAAGTGTACATTTTCAAAATAAATGGGCCTAATTAGACAGGACAGTGAATAAATTACTAAATATAGAGGTCAGTCATGTAAATGATTGGGAATGAGTCAAATAGAAACAAGCTCAGAAGCAAGACAAGAGAGAGTGAGAGAGAGTTTATATATTCTTTGCATGTTTACATTTATTAATTTAAAAAGCATGCAAAACTTGCAAATTAAAAACACTGAAAACTGTAACAAAATCTCTTCAGCTTTATTGATGAACTGAAACAGTAGCACAGTTGTACAAGATGGTATACATACAAAAAACAAGCAATAT